>NC_028640.1:18974311-19058028 GCF_001406875.1 Solanum pennellii
TATATATATATATATATATATATATATATATATATATATATATATATATACACACACATACATATATACATATATGTGTATATATATATATATAAAAGACATGACATAGTCTAAAAATGGATGTCTCATCTCATAACCATCTAAACAAGAGTAAAAATTGGGCATAGCCCATACATCAATACAATAAAATCCACATATATGCTATTCAATACTTAGCATTCAAATGAAAGGAAATGAACATAATGTCTTTAAGACTAATCAACATCTATGCTAGAAAGTGGCATTGCCCTTGAACTAGTGAGGGCCTACCCAACTTGGAGAATGAGAATCAAAGTCTTCCTTCAAAAGTCGTCACAAGCCCATCAACAACCAGAACCTAAAATGTTTGGGAAAAAGAGATAAAATGGGGTTAGCACATCACTTGTACTAAGTATGAGACCATATGCACACACAACATAAAATCATGCTAAAAAGGGACATTTCATTAAAGTATGAAATATACTTTGAAAAGCCTTATGCACATTCAAGAACCAATAAAAAACAATAAGACATATTCATTATGTCAAGACCATGTACATTACAAAACCAACAATACTAAGTCTAGTCAAGTCAACATACTTATCAACATTATTGAGCACATAATCAAGACAACCCTATCATCAAGTTATAATATCAACAAGCATATATAAGAGTTCATAACATCATAACAAAATCAAGACCATTACTCATGAACCCTCATTAAGTCCACTAGTGCAATGACTAAGAAAAGCCACATAACCATACTAAATCAAGTAAACCCAACAAGAACCATAAGCAATGTCCAACTTCACATAGCATATCATTAGGAGCACATCACATCATACTTTATAAATAGAGACCACACACATAATCATAAGTGAAACCAACATCATATAGTGTCATAAACATGTAAGATCATAAGATACATATCATTTAAATTTATAAGAACACACACACATATATATAAGAACATCCTTCTAATACTTCTCTCAAGGCTAACTAGTGAAATGTATAAGTAGAGTCCCATGCCCCTGCCTAAACTAAGCTAAACCCCTTAGATCATCCTACTTAGAATTCATTCATTACTTCATTTTACCTTTTGGGAACATCTTTCCTTAACCTACATAGACCACATTAGCTAATGCGGAGTCCAATTTCATGGAACCCTACACCAAAAGAAGGAGGACTACTTTCCAAGGTAGTATCAAAACATGAACATTGGATCTACGTGGATCCTCTTGCTAGTATTCCTATGGGGAAACCTAGTTCAAGAACTAGGAGATATAGTTGGGACCATCTTTATGCTACATGTATTATAGTCTCTAATCTAATGAGTAAATTAGTGATCCTACCTATCCTATGTGGGAAGGGACACTCCTCACTCTAGTTCACTCGATGCTAAGATAGAGTCCCTTTTGGAAAGTCTTTAATGTCTTTATTAATCGTCATAACTTAATGTAGGTCATAGGGTTTATCCATTATATAATAATCATCATAGCTCAATAAGAATTGCATGAGTATTGTCTTTCCATTAAAATTCATACATGTGAGGTTAGCACATTTACATATTCACATAATAATAAGGCACATTGGTAAGTTATCACCATTATATAACATTTACATGTTAGCCAACAACTCACAAACCATAGTTAATACATTCCAATTAAACATAATAAAAACCCTACGAATATTAACATTAGGTATACTTCAATACAACTTCATCACTTAACCATAAGTAATCATAATTGAAGTAAAGAATTTAGATCACAAGACTTACCCCAATATCCTTCACAAGCCATCATCAAGGTCTTACCATCAACCCTTCAATTCAACCCAGCAATGGGTGTAATATCATCAAACAATAGTAATCAACATAATAATGAAGTCAGTTGAATTACTACACAATAATTCATCACTAGTTCATAGCTTAGGGTTAGAGACTTAGGTCAAATTCATGATCTACTTCACAACCTACGTCAATTAATCAAGAACTAGCATAATTGGATACAATACATCACAATATACTCATAAATTGGCATAATAACAACATACAATGGTAATTCACACATTAACCAAGCCCATTGTATCAATACTATACAATTCAATTCAAGATCACAACGTAGGGTTAAGGGGAAAAGGTCATCTTTCCAAAACTAGGTCGATGAATCAAGAAGTAGTATAAGTGATTAATAATACATGTTAATATAATCATAATAAACAAAATGAATGATAAAAAACAAGATCAATTTCGTATTGGAACCCACTAAAATTTCATACTTAAATAATCAATTTGGAGGAACCCTTTAGGAAAAGAGATCCCAAAGAGGAAGAAATCTCATACCTTACAAATTGATGATGTTTGATGGAGAAAACTTGATCCTTTTAAGCCCTATAATCCTCCTTTGCTTGGTATGCTATGGAGTTTCTTTAGGAGAGAGAAATAAGAGAGAGTAAGAGCAATTGGGTTTTTAGAAATATGGGAGTTAGGTCTAGTTTAACTAGGCAAGGTATTCATATAGGGGTCCTTAATTAAATTAATGGAACCTCCATTTATAATTAATTAACTGAATAATATTTTAACTAATTAAAGGAATTAATTAGAGCAACAGAGCCAAACACAGACCTGACCTACAAGACCATGAGTGACGGGCCATAGGTTAGTCGACGAGCACTTTGGCATCCATGCTGCACATCCGTGGTTTTGGTCAAAGATTTGATAAAATTAAACTTTCAATAATTTGTATAAGTGACCATAGACGGAGGCATAAACGCCCCGTCGATGCACCAATGACTCGTCGCTTGCAGTCCGTTGATGGACACTGCCTCATGGCAACTTTTTGCCAAATTGTGAGGGT
Organism: Solanum pennellii; assembly: GCF_001406875.1. NCBI lineage: Eukaryota > Viridiplantae > Streptophyta > Magnoliopsida > Solanales > Solanaceae > Solanum > Solanum pennellii. The sequence continues at coordinate 18,977,185 of NC_028640.1, forward strand.
CCTCCTCAAGGACATATATTTAGTCCTTGAGGAGTCGTACCCGTAAGTTTCAACTATAAACTATCTCTAATATGTTTGAGACACCTCACCACCAAATTTCATCATTTTACGGCTCTTTAAACATAGTCAAATAGGCTAAGGCACACTAACACCCTTTGAACTAGTTTCCAGACGTCATGGATGTTCCTTGACGTTTTGATTCTAAGACTTCTTAAATGACTTATATACATAATACTTGGCTTCAAAACAATATTAAAACTCTGATACTCTTATGTTAGGCTCTAGATTAGGCTTTAGACTTTAAGAGTATACAAAAGAGAGATCTAGGAGGGTACTTTTGTAAAAAAAAATATTCAAAAGGAATCTTACCGTTCCGTTGATTCCTAAATATCAAATTTATTAGGATTTAGAATACTTGGTTATTTTTTATCGGGTCCTGAATGCATCGCGAGTTTCTCTTCACAGACTTTAATAAGTTAGGGAGTAATTTTGCTGAAGTTGATCATGTTCAACACAATCAACTCGTCCTCACACATTCAATTTATGGATAAAATCAGACCCCTTTCTTTCATTTCACTTTTTTCACCATTTTGGAAGATTTAGAGGGATATTGTAAGCATTTTCTTGAGAAAAATATGTGCGTGCGCCATCATGACCTCAACTTTTGGGTTGTGATATAGTACATGTCATTGCATCTTTGTTTGCAGGAACCTAGTTTCATGGAGGAGTAAGAAGAAAATTTGTATATCTCGATCGAATTCAAAATTGGGGTATATATCTATCTCATTGTCATACTACGAAATTATGTCGATACATCATCTTTTAATGGAAATTGGCCCAAGTATCACACAATAACAAAAGTTTTGTGCAATAATCGAGTTACTCTTCATATTTCCTCAAATCTGGTGCATCATGAAATGACTAAACATATTGAGGTTCATTTTCATATTATTAATGAAAAAATTCAAAAGAACTTGATATCACTTGCTATGCGAAGACATGAGAGAAAACAACAAATTTGCTTACAAAGGCATTGCGTGGATCTTGAGTTGATCATCTTTTTTTCAAGTTTGACATGATCTATATCTATGCTCCAATATGAAGGGGAGTATTATAGAATGTAGATAGACTTCATTCCAAGTAAAGTACATAGCCCTTTCAAATAGTAGATTTATAGGAATAAGCAAATTTGTGAGAATCATAATTTATTTCATTTCCAAGTTACACAATGTATTGTACTGATACATTGCATATATGTTGGAATAAATAGTCTTCTTCTATCTAATTCCATGGTATCCGAGTCACGTATATCCCCATTTTGGGTTCTCACTTCATGCGGTAGTTGGATCTGAGACTGAAGGGGAAGGGGTGTTAGAGTGGCTAAAGTCCCACATTGATTAGGAAATGGACTGGTATTATCCTTATATGGACTTGAGTAATCGTACTCTAATGAGATATCTCTTTGGATTGAGTTAGACACAGGTCTCATACCTTTACAAATACAATTAGTTCTTCCTTGCTTCCTTAGAAGTTGTGCATCATGTTCTCTTAAATCTTTACACACCATCTAGGTGTGATGCATTACAAAGATTGACTTGGTTAATAATACTTTACTATACATAAGGTTTGGACTCACAAATGTACAAAATCTACACAAAATATTTAAAACATTGCTTTGCAAGAATTCTCTCTACCCACCTATACTTTCTCTCGGTAACATTTCGTTTCACCTATCATAGCTATCATTTAACTGTTTAAAACTTCCTCTGTCTGATTGTATCCATGCCTGGACATTAGAAACTCTGTGTAAATTGGGAATAAGGCCACGTCTTTCTAGTTGGTTTTGCAAATTCTAAACTACACCAAAATGATCTTAAGTAGTAATTAATAGTAATAACATAATTGCAACTAATATGTTATTTAGAAGTAATTAACACACATTTAATGTCCCGATGACTAATCTTTAAAAAGACATTAGCACTTTTTGTTAATGTGCAAACTTAGTGCTGCTAAAAGCTATTTTTTGTTACCATTTTACCAATGAACTCGCATCATAATTCATGGTTTCATTTTTGCATAATTTTATTCAACTCATCGACAATGTCCCGAGGTGTGATATTACCAAACCTTCTACACACCTTTGTGGAGAAACTCTGTCAAGTCATACTTCTCCGATGAGTGACTATATACTAAAAACCATATATCTACCCTTTCCTCCAAATATATATGAGCATAGCTGATTATTTTTCTTTTCTGATGTGTCAAACCATTCAAAATGATTCTCACACTTTTTTAACCGACTCTTCTATAATTACTACCATTTAATTCATGAAATTTATCTTTGATTTGAGAGTTCTTTGAGTTGTTGACAAATCGAGAATAGATTGATTTCTTGATCATGATTTGTAGACACTCCGTCCAGTTATAGAAAACCAACAAATATTCAATTCAGCAAGTATAATAGTTCTTCCATCAATATATACCGCTTAATTTGGATTTGTGGTTTCACCCTTTCAATTTCTTTACTACTTCCATTAAAAATTTATATTTACTTACTTTAGGTTTGTGTTTGTATTCAAGGATAGTCGGTCTATCACCCACAAGAGAATACATTAAAAGAAAACCACACATGATGTTCACACAAGTATTTTAAGAAACTCTAATTTTAAATAATCTTTAATCTCCATTAGAATAGTTCTTTTACTCCTTATGTGTGAATGTGTGAGAGAAAGTTCTAATTATTCTGATGGAATAAGTAGCTTAATCTACTAAGTATCACAATTGACAAGGTGAAGATATATTCTTTCTTTTGTAGGGAAAGAATCCATGAGATAATGGATAAAAATAAATAAAAAATTCTTAGCTTATTTAAAGAATGATTTCAATGCATGTCAACTGGAGCTTAACCTATGAAGTTCCTTCCATTATCCTCATCAATGTTCTTTCACAATGTTGTGTATGGAAGAAAATTTTGCAAAGGCAAGTAATATATATTCCACTTTGTTGGGGATCTTGAATGTTATGAACAATTGCATTGAACTAAACTTGGTTATATCATATAGTTAAAATTTCAAATATTGCCCTTTAGGTCCTCAACACTTGAGGCACGTCTTTTACAACATAGGATTCTCTAAAAAAGTATAGTGACATTGTCCGGAGGCCAAGTTAGTACGTAAATTGAATCTTCTTATGATGAAAATTTGGTATATAGAAGGGGTTGAAACTTTTTAGTGAGTTCAGACAGTGACAAGTGAAAAGGAGTTAAGCTTATCATGAAGATCATCTTGTTTACAATCTCTTCTTTTTATGTGGACATTAGGGATTATAGTGTTGTGCATAAATAGTAATAAGTATTTATGTTATCCTCAGCTGGCAAAAAAGATGGTAATCTCTAACACTGAGAATTTGGAGGCCACAGTTGATTAGACGAGTAATTGTTACAAAATGTGGGAAATATTACATTTGTTGGGTATGTAGCAAGATTTAATGGGAAATAGGGTAAAGATCAAAAGAGAGGAACATGGAAACTTAGGAAGTTGAAAATTCTTCTTAGGCTTTAGTAAAAAGAAATTTGTCCTTCATCGGTGCTGGAAATAAATATAGGAGTTTTTAATATAAAAACACTCCTATTAACTATTAAAAGGGTTAAAGTGAGGAATCTCTCTCGCACCGTCGTCGCTCGCTCGCTCGACTTCGACTTTTATTTTAATTTTTTCCCATTTAATTTGAATTTCCCGCGGTTGGAAGTGACTTTCTGAAAGGTTGCAACTTTCATGAACAACTATGACCGTTTGAAAGACTGCAACTTTTATGAATGGTCTTGTGGATTCTGAAATGGTTGCAACCTTTCAGAACCAGTTCTTCTTGCCTATAAATACCATTCATTCTTCTGAATTTTTTGTTACGAATTTTTCTAACTTCTTTTTCTTCTGCACAAAAACTTTTTTGTGTACTTTATTGTTGTTGAGTGGTTTGCTAACACCAGAGTTTTTGGTATCAGTACGCTGGTGATTGAGATCATTCTGTACTGGGAGGACATATTCCAAATCAAACCTCAGATACAAGATGGGGAAAATTTTCTTAAGGGGGAGTCTGCATTCAATTCGCTTGTTCTTCTTTTGTTCTAATTTTCCAGATTTTGGTACATTTATCGATTTGAGTTTTTTTGAATTAGTTTTTGTTCATCTTTCTTACTGGCTCTTTAAACTTTTTTACTTCTTGTTTATGTAAAGTTTTGTTGAAAACATTCATTCTATATTTTTAAACACAGATTGGCAATAATCTTAAAGAAATTATATTTTATTTTAATTTTGTGTTTATGGTGGAGACAAAGACCTTCAAGGTTTTATACTCTTTTAAGTATGCAATTTTAATTTATTGCTTACTAAGACTGTATCGATTCTTGTTTATTAAAAACGGCAATCAACAATGTTACAATGGTTGTTATTGCACTAACCCGAACTGTTGTACCACGAGTTGTGAAACTCGTGAATTCTCAGGTGAATTTCAAAGGATGGCACCAACATGTATTTTTCTTGCTTATGACTCCTGGCCTATAGATATTTACCAACGAAGAAACTCCAGCGCCTACTGCCAAAATGCCAAACTTGGAAAATTCATGATTATTGAAGCATGGAAACAGGCAGACTTACTCTGTCAGGGTTACATTCTGAGTGCTTTGGAGGATGACTTATATAATGTATATCGTGCAATGACAACTTTGAAAGAGTTGGGGGATGCACTTGAGAAGAAATATAAGACAGATGATGCATTCTTGAAAAAGGTTGTGGTCGCAAAGTTTTCAGACTATAAAATGGTACATAGTAAAACTGTTGGATCACAAGTGCAGGAACATCAACCTATTTTCCATGATCATATTATTGAAAATATGGTAGTAAATGAATATTTTCAAGTGTCTGCAATAATTGAGAAGTTACCTCCTTCTTTGAGCGACTTTAAGAATTATCTAAAGCACAAGCGTAAGAAAATGAAACTTGAAAATCTTGTGATTTGGCTCAAGATTGAGGAAAAATAAAAAGATTGCGAAAAATAAATATCGTAAGAGTTCGACAATAATTGGAGTTATCATTGTAGAAGAAGCTCCTACCAAAGACAAGAAGAGAATTTAGCCCAACAAACAGAAGTCAGAACAGGACAAGAAGAAATTCAAGGACAACTGTTACAATTGTTGTAAGACTTGTCATAAGTCTTCTGACTTTCGTGCTCTAAGAAAGGACAAAGACAAAGGTATAGGCAAAAGTCAAGCAAACATCGTGGAAGAGATGGAAGATGCAAATGACTTGTGTTCAATAATCTCGGAGTGAAACTTAGTTGGAAATCCCAAGGAGTGGTTTTTTGACTCGGGTTCCACTCGACATATTTTCTCTGCCAAATAAGCCTTTGCAACGTACACTGCTGCTGAGTTCGATGAAGATTTGCTCATGGGAAACACAACAACAACAAGTATTACTAGAACTAGGAAAGTAATGATGAAAATGACATCTGACAAGATGTTGACTTTGCACAGTGTTCTGCATGTCCCTACTATTAGAAAGAATTAGTTTCTGCTGCACTGCTCGACAAGAAGGAGTTATAGTGTGTTCTAGTTAGTTACAAAGTTGTAATAAGTAAGAATGGGATATTCTTAGGAAAGGGCTCCCTCAATGAGGGTCTCTTCAAACGGAATGTAATAGTTGTCGACATTATTAATAAGAATTCTACTTATTGAAGTCAAATGATTTATGGCATGCCCGTTTGTAACATGTAAATTACAAAGCCTTTTGAAAATTTGTTACTTTAGAAGTATTGCCTAATTTTAAATGTAAAATTTGTGTGGAAAGTAAGTTTGTTAAACATCGTCACAAGTTTGTTGCATGAAATTCAAAACCATTAGACATAATTTACACAGATATATGTGATATGAATTCGACACCATCTTATGGTAGGAAAAAGTATTTTATAACTTTTATTGATGATTGCACTTAATTTTGTTATGTATATTTGGTTAATAGTAAGGATGAACCAATTGATGCATATAAGAAATACAAAAATGAAGTGGAGAACCGATTCACTCACAATATGAAATAAATGCGAATCTTCTTTTGCAGAGATATGTTTGGAATATGGCATTATTCATTAAACTGTTGCACCCTATATACCACAATCAAATGCTTTGGCAGAATGGAAGAATAGAAAATTAAAGGAAATGATGAATTCCTTAAAGATCAATTCTCGTTCACCACGAAACCTTTGGGGGGGAAACCATTGTTACGACTAATAAGATACTTCATAGTGTACCCCATAGAAAAACACAATCAATTTTTATATGATTAGAGGAAAGGAAGAAAACCTAGTTTTAAATATTCAAAGTGTGGGGGTGTTTAGCCAAGGTAAAGATTCCTTTACCCAAGGGGTTAAAAAAATGACCTAAAATGGTGGATTGTGTATTTATTGGATATGTTGTGAATAGTAAGGCTTGTCGATTTTCGGTTCACAAATATGATAATTCGGAGATTCATGTTAATACAATAATTCAGTCATTTAACGCGAAATCTTTGAACACATTTATCCGTATAAAACTCAATGTGACTCTACAAATCAAAGAACTAAACGACCATGGGAAGAATCAATGGAAAATACACTACCTTATAAGGATCCTAGGCGTAACACTCACCAAAGGAAACACACTTGTTTTGGACTAGAATTTGTGGCACTGTTGCTTGAAAATGAGCCTCAAACATTTAAAACATCTATGAATTTGTCTGACTCAACTTATTTGAAAGAGAATGTCAATAGTGAGATCGAATCAATTTAAGTAATCATAACTGAGAATTGGATGGTCTTCATCCATGAAATAAACCATATGGTTCAAATTGGATCTATAAAAGGAAAATGAAAATTGATGGGACAATTGACAAATTAGGGCTTGACTTGTAGGCAAAGGATATATACAAAAGGAAGGTATGTACTAATTTGACACAAACTCTCCACTAACAAGGATAACATCATTTAGTATGTTAATAGGACTAGATGCAGTGTAGGATCTTAAAATCCGCCAAATGGATGTAAAGACAGCCTTCTAAAATGGAGAGTTGGAGGAAGAAATTTAGATGGAATAAACTAAAGGGTTTATAGTTCCTGTTAAAGAAGAGTAAGTGTGTAGACTTGTAAAGTCTCTTTATGGGCCTAAACAATGTCATACTAAATTTGACCAAACAATGTTGGCAAATGGATTCAAGATTAACGAATGTGATAAGTGTGTTTACATTAAAAACACTCTGAATCATGAAGTAATTGTTTGTCTGTTTATTGATGACATGTTAAAACTGAGTAAAGACATTGACGATATAAATGCTACTAAGTGCATGCTGTCCAGCAAGTTCGATATGAAGGACTTAGGAGTTGCTAATTTGATTTTAGGGATTGGGATTCTCAAAACTCCTCAGGGACTAGCATTATCTCAATCTCATTATAGTGAAAGTATTGGATAAGTTCAAGTACTTAAATTTCAATGTTATCAAAACTCCAATTGATTTAAGCTTTAAATTTCAAAATAATAATGGTGAAAGTGACTGTCAATTGGAATATGCCAGTGTTGGGAAGTTTTATGTATATTATGAATTGTACGCGACTAGATATAGCATGTGCTATTAGCAAACTGAGTCGGTTCATTCGTAATCCGAATTAAACTCACTAGATGGCAATAAAATATGTGTTGGGGTACCTAAAAGATATACAACACTATAGTTTGCATTATAATATATATCCTAATGTGATGGAATGATATATTGATGCAAATTCGATCACCAAGTCAAATGAAGGAAAATCAACAAATGGTTATGTATTCACACTTGGTGGAGGATCAGTCTCTTGGAAATCGTCCAAAAAGACATGTATCACTCGCTCCATAATGTAGATAAGGCTGGTGAAGAAGTTGAATGGCTCCAAATTTCCTAGAGGATATTCCATTTTTTCCCAAACATGTGGTACCTATCTACATACATTGCTATAGTCAAGCATCAATAGGTAGGGCAGGAGCGTTATATACAACGGAAAATCTCTTCATATACTATGGAGACATAACACCATAAGACAATTGCTCTCTAGTGGAATTATCGCAATTGACTATGTGAAATAAAGCGACAATCTTTCAGATCCCCTAACAAAAGGCCTATCAAGAGAGGAAGTTGAAAGATCAACTAAGGTAATGGTTTTACGGCTTAGGACAAGTCACCATGGTTGTAACTCTATCTAACAGACTGGAGATCCAAAAATATAGATTCAAGAAGAAAAACAAAGTTGTGTTTGACGGTTTGACATTATTAATCGAATCAATCCATTCTCATGATGAAGACAATGTTCATGAAAAAGGTTAAGACTTTAATTCTTGTTAATGAGTTAGTAAAGTTTAAGGTTTTTATTTGCTAAGTTTGGCATATTTGACCAAATAGTGTATCTACGAGATGACACGGTTCGAAATCACTTATGTGAGGGTGAAGTGTAAGCCGTGTCAAAAAGAATTTTATGTCAGAAGCCTATTCTCTATACACTCATGAGACCAGGAGTTTTTCATGGATATTATGAGAACAACAATAAGAACAATAAACAGTAAAGGGTGAATTATGTTGTTACGCCCCGGGCCTACACCCTAGAGATGGCCGACACCCAGTGACCATTGATGGTCTGGAGAGAACCCTTGGCCTGACTTACTTAACTCAGCAGAAGACTTATTGTCTCATGACATAATCTTAAAAAAATAATAATATTGGTAAAACTGGCACTTAGGTCTCATAATAAAAAAATCTGAAATATAGAAATAAGAGACTCAATTGACTATATAACTGTCTATCTTTTTATGAAAACTCTATAATACTAACATGAATTTTGGGACTGACCCTGATGTACCGTGGTTTCACGGTATTTTTAATGCTTTTTACTTAAGTTTAGTGTGTGTCCAAAAGCCTTTTTGTATTGATTTTTATGTAAATTTCTCTCTATTTTTAAGAAATTTGTCCTAAGATGAACGCAAAAGTTTTTGAGCAAAGAAATGCATAAGAGACCACCTATGGAGCTTACGACAGTCCGTCGAGCCTGTGACGGTCCGTAGGTTGCATTGTAGTGAAGCTGCTGAAGGAAGATAGAGAAGTCTGACTTAGTGTGGGATTACGCAACTCCACAATAGACCGTCATAGCCACGATAGTCCGTCCTGCTGGTTCGTCGCAATGATCAGAGAGTAGTCCTGGTACCCAAATTCCAAGAAGTGTAAGTATTACGAAACGGAGACCCTCGATGGACCGTCGTGCTTGGAACAGTCCCTCATACCTGTCTGTTGAGGGTAATGAACAATGTAGTAGAAGAATTTGTGATGTATGGGAAGACGGAGGCCATGATGGCCCGTCGTGACCACCACGGTCCGTCATGAGGTCTGTCAACTAGGACGCGTTTTGACTAATTTTCAGTAATTAGAATTCATTGTTTATTAGGTTTTAATTTTTATTATAGATAGTTTAAAAACCTCATTTTTGGGGTTAGACTTTTTGATAGTGACACTTTTTGATAGTTAGACTTTTGGATAATCTTTAGTTCTCTTGTTCATGTATTGAAGGATTAATTTCAGCATTTGTTACACTTTTTCTTGAATTGATTGTTGGTTCTTTTGTTTATTAATCAAGTGAATTTCTGGATTTTATTCTTTCTCATTAAAGGAAGTGCATGAATTCTTCTATTAAATATGTGAATAGTGTGATTATGACAATGGGTTACTAAACTCCACAACTAGGATTGTGGGAACCATGGGTGAATAATGAGGTAAAATCTAAAAATAGCAATTCTAGAATAGTGTCTTGCATGTATTGATAATTCTTTCATTTAGAATTCTTTTTAACGGATGGCCAATGTTAGAACTTGCCTAAATTATACTTGCCAGACCAAGGAGGTGGATAATAGGAAAAAAATTATCAACATAGTTTTAGTGTACAGTCTCTAATAGCCTAGTGTTAATTGGTACGAGGTAATAACTTAGTCAAATATTGAATACAATGCTTAATATGAGGTAAAGGTAAGGGTTAGTATAGCAACACACGTAACCGGACCAAGGTGCGGATTGAAATTTTCTAGAAGTCGAACCAACAATTTAGAGATACATTACTTATCACTTTACATGCAAGATACTAGGGACGAATTGTTATAGTTAGAATTATCAAGTTAGGAACCTGTGGGGAACACTTAAGCCTAGTTACTTTTATTAATTGATTAAGCTCTAAGATTTGAATCTGTTAGTTGTTTACATTAATTTAGTTAATTATTTTTATTAATTTAGAAATAAAAACCCCCCTTTATTGTCTTTTGTTTTCTAGGGAAATTATTGACTAAATAATAGTAATAATAGAATAAAGTACAGTCTGAACTGTTTTCCTCGTGGGAACGATCCCAACGTCATTAGTTGGGTTCTTTACTTGATACGAACGATGTACTTCTTATTTGAGAAGTAAGTTTGAGCGTATCAAATTTTGGCGCCGCTTCTGGGGAAAGTAGCTTTTAGACTAACTTAAACTTATTAATAAAGTTTAGTCAATATTTTCTTTATTTTACTTTTCTGTTGTTTTTGATTCTTGCAGAACTATCTTCCTTGTATGCCAAATACATGGAGAGGAAGAGAAGCCTTGTTTCCCTACGACCATGAATTAGAGCGTACACTACGTAATATGAATCGAAACTTGGGTATTAATGATGATGATCCCAACCAGAACATCCCAGCTTCGGTTGATGTTCATGGTAAGTTATTACCCGATGATCCTGGTGAAAATCAACAAACGGGACAAAATCCCGCTCCACGCCCTCAAGAATACTATAGAGGTTATGATAATATTGCAGACGCTGATGGGCCACTTGTCTTGCCCCCTCTACCACAAGGCCACACCTTTGTCGTAACTAGTAGTCTGATGCATATGCTCACTACTAGAGGTTTGTTTTCAGGGCTACCTTCTGAGGACCCACATGCCCATATAGCTAATGTTAGGGCAATGTGTGAAAGTTGTGTAGGGAGGCCTGTTTTGGATTTGGATGTAATAGGGCTAAGAGTATTTCCTCTCTCACTGACGGTAGAGGTTGCTATTTGGTTTACTGAGCTCCCTTATAACTCAATTTTCACTTGGAACCAACTAAGAGTCGTTTTCTTAGCACGTTACTACCCGGTCACCAAGAAACTAAATCACAAAGATAGAAAGCACAACTTTGCGGCACTACCAGGAGAGTCAGTTAGAAGTTCTTGGGATATATTCACTTCATTTTTGAGAAGTGTCCCCAATCACCGCATAGATGATGAGTCACTGAAGGAATACTTCTATCGGGACATGATGATTACAATAAAGCGGTATTGGCTACTATAGCGGGTGGTTCTTATGGGGAGTTTCCTTATGTCGAGATTGCCCAAAAGTTAGAGAAAATCTACCGGAATAATAAAGCTTGGAGTACTAGGAATTCAGATACTGGAAGAAATACCTTTGCAGTGCAATCCACACACAACCAAAACACAGATGAGATTCGTGAAGAGATGGCTCATATGAGAACATAGCTTGGGTTTGTATTAGAACGTGTCACTGGGGTACAAAAAAGATAGATGCAGTTAACTACTTGTCCAAACCACCACCACCAAATGATGAATGTTATTATGAGGAGGATTCCTATGCTGTAAATGAACAGACGGGGGGTTTCCGAAACAGAAATGATAGGAATGGGCCCTATGTTCCTTCTCAAAATAGTAAAGTTACTCCTAGGGATGGTGAGGTAGTACGGCGCGAGTTGAGGACATATTGAACAAAATGATGAGGACGTTCGATGCTAGTGATGAGCACATCAAAGATTTAAGGAGTGATTTAGCGGGTATTGGGCAGAAAGTCGATACACATGCAATATCGATTAAGCAGCTTGAGTTGCAAATAGCCTAATTATATGTGAAAGTGAACACACGGCAACCGATCACTATTCCTAGCAACACTGTCCAAAATCCAAAAAAATGATGGACACTGTATGGTAATCACTACTCGGGGTGGTAAGCAAACCATCGACCCACCTATGCCGTTTAATGAGGAAAAGGTGATAAAAGGTAATGATAAAGTGGTAGAGATTAGTGGGGTAGTAGAAGAGAACACTGAAAAAGATGTTGAAGTGCCTACAAAGGTAACTCCCATGCCTAGGCCACCACCACCCTTTCCTCAAAGATTAGTGATAAAGATCAAGGATGGTAAATATCGGTGTTTTATAACAATGTTGAAGTAGCTTTCTATCAATGTCCCTTTGGTAGAAGCTCTAGAACAAATGCCCTGTTATGCCAAGTTTATGAAAGATCTGGTTACAAAGAAAAGATCAATCACTTTTCAAGATGATGATAGAATGAAACATTGTAGTGCTATTGCTACAAGATCTCTAGTACAAAAGAAAGAACATCGGGTTGCGTTTACTATTCCTTGTACAGTCGGGTTATTATATTTTGTGAAAGCATTATGTGATCTGGGCGCAAGCATAAATCTCATGCCCCTCTCGATTTACAAGAAGTTGGGCTTGGGTGATCCAAAGCCAAATGCAATGTGTCTACTAATGCCGATCGAACAGTAAAAAGGCCTATAGGGATACTCCACGATGTGCTAGTAAAAGTGGAGTCATTCATATTTCTGGTAGATTTTGTTATTATTGATTGTGAAGTCGATTTTGAAGTGCCTATTATTCTTGGGAGGCCATTTATTGCTATGGGTAGAGCCTTAGTTGATATGGAAAATGGGCAGATGAAATTTTGGTTGAACAATGAAGAAGTGACCTTCAACATTTGTAGGTCCATGAGGCAGAGTCGTGAGCTCCAATTGGTATCTGCTATATCCTACAAAGAAAGATGAAGAAGTACCATGACCTAAAAATTGAAAAATGAATGTTTATGGTAGGGGATTTGGTGCTTTTTTACAATTCTAGGTTGCGCTTGTTTCTGGGCAAGCTCAGTTCCAAATGGACTGGCCCTTACTTGGTTACCCAACTATTCCCTCATGGAACTGTTGAGTTAGAAACCAAGGAGAGTGTGCGGTTTAAGGTGAATGGACAATGAATTAAAATCTATTTCGGGCATGCTGAATCGGCGAATGAAGTGATTGAGGCATACCATCTTGATGAAGTCTGAGTCATCAAGTGTCTTCAGTCGTGCCGCAACGTTAAATCAGGCGCTGGTTGGGAGGCAACCCAATACTTATAGTTTTCTTTCTAGTAATGGTAGCATTTTCTACTAATGGGTGTTAAATTTGCAGGTAGCACATTACCAGAAAATTCTGCTGAAAATCACTCCGCAAAAATCAATGACGGATACATAGACGGACCGTCATGCTTACGACGTTTTATCGCATGAATCCGTCGTGCCAGGTACGTTTTTCATTTATTTTAAAAATTAGGGCACCCACGATGGTACCCATGATGGACCGTCACATCTGAGACGGACCATCGTCAGGGACTCGTTGCGTTATTAACCAGCAACCCTACCCAAAAAGGCTGGAAATTTTTTTTGAAAAAAATTCAACCTTTAAAAAACCCCACCCCTTCATTTGAACGATTTCTTTCTCTCTTTCTCCCATTCCTTCCCTTTCTAACTTCCTACCCTTTTCATTCTCTTCTCTATCAACTGATCCATATCATTTCCCCAAATCCCCATTTCCCAAAATTTTCTTTTTACTCGTAGGAGTCTGCTGATGTGGTTCTACTCTTGATAACCAAGTGCCTCACTTGCTTGTTTTTCTCCTCTTTTCAGGTATGTGTCTCTGATCTCTACCCATTTATATTGCATTTATGTTTTTCAATCACTATTAGCCTATTTCATTTCCGTGGGTCTTTGTTCTTTGATCAAATTTTGTCAGACCTAGGTTTAGTGTCCTCGAATTGCCTTGTTAAAACTCTAGAAATTGGTGCTTTAGCATTGTTAGTTTGCTAGGTACTTGGGTTATAACCATGTAGGTTAACATTAAGTATTCTATTTTAGTCACAGGGGATGATTGTGGCATCCTCGTTCTGTCACAGAATGACAGAACGAGACCACGATGACGGACCGTTGTACCCACGAAGGATCTTCATAGGGTCTGTTCCAACACCCACTATTCGTTTTCTCTAAGTGTCCACCAACGGACACATGCGACGGACCGTCGTTCCCACGACGGTCCATCCTGCACAACCGTTATGGTTGTCAGAGACCCTTGTCCTAAGGGTCTCTATTTTATTTCTAAGTGTCCACTGACGGACATCTACGACAGAACGTCGTACTCTCGACGGTCCGTCCTGCACAACCGTCATGGTTGTCAGAGACCCTTGTCCTAAGCGTCTCCATTTTTTTTCAAGTGTCCACTGACGGACATCTACGACGAAGTGTCGTACCCTCGACGGTCCGTCCTGCACAACCGTAATGACGGTCAGAGACCCTATCCCTAAGGGTCTCCAACTTTTTCTAAGTGTCCTCTAACGGACATCTACAATGGAACGTCATTACCACGACGGACCGTCCGGCACAACTGTCATGACGGTCAGAGACCCTTGTCCTAAGGGTCACCATTTTTTTCTAAGTGTCCACTAATTGACATCTACGACAGAGCATTGTATCCACGACGGTCCGTCCTGCACAACCATCATGGTTGTCAAGGACCCTTGTCCTAAGGGTCTCCATTTTTTTCCAAGTGTCCACCGACAAACATCTACGACGGAGTGTCGTATCCTCGACACTCCGTCCTGCACAACCTTCATGGTTGTCTGAAACCCTTGTCCTAAGGGTCTCCATTTTTTTCAAATGTCCACTGACGGACATCTACAACGGAGCGTCGTACCCTCGATTGTTCGTCCTGCACATTCGTCATGACGCTCAGAGACCCTAGTCCTAAGGGTCTCCAACTTTTTTTAAGTTTCCTCTAACGGACATCTACGATGGATCGTCATTACCACGACGGACCATCCTACACAACCGTCATGATGATCAGAGACCCTTGTCCTAAGGGTCTTCATTATTTTCTATGTGTACTAACGGACATCTACGACGGAGCGTCGTATCCTCGACGGTCTTTCCTGCACAACTGTCATGATGGTCAGAGACCCCTCTCCTAAGGGTCTCCATACTTTTTCTAAGTGCCCCACGATGGACATCGACGACGGACCATTATTATCACGACTATCCGTCATGATTATCCATCATAACTTTCAGACACTTTCCTTCAGGGGTATCCACATAAACATAGTTGAAGTAAGACATGACAGACCCCATGACGGTCCGTCATAGTAATGACGAGCCGTCACCTGGTCCGTCGTGTTTCACTGTTCCTAGAGAGATGTCATTACAACATTGCTCTTATATTTATTTTGTGTCATTTTTGCTTGTCTTGTTTGCTCATTCTAGTACTAATAATGATTCTTTACAGGTACTATCTCTAATGGCACAAAAACAATATCGAGTTTATGCATATGGGCGTTCAAAGTCTGTCGCCCCATCTGCACGAGTGGTTATAGGCTCTGATGATGAGCATGATCCCGAGTACGTGCCCCCAGGCAGAGCCATTCCAACACGAGCTGCACGTGCACCCAGAGCTGCGCCCAAAAAGGTGGCGTCCGGCGTAGTCACTGCCTCCTAGTCTGATGAGGAGCGCACACTGACCGGCACACCTTCTGTGTTAGCTACACAAGAAGGAGCGAGCTTCTGGTTCCTTAGGAGTTTCGTTGTCGGAGGAAGCCTCCGTGTCTGCAGAAGTCCATGTACTCGCCACGGCCGCACAGTCTGCTTCGTCTAATGAGGCTGGCAGTCCTGATTCAACTCCAGGTTCACCGACTGGTGCTCTCTCCCCGGTTGCCGACCAGCCCAACCGCTGGTGTGTCGACGGGCAATATCAAGTGTATTCTGCGCCAAGTTTCTAAATGATAAAGGCGTCATTACACGGACCCTTACACTTGAGAGGCGGTTCCTCACAGGATGTCTCCCCACCAAGCAAGATATCCACAATCTCTTCACCAGTCACCGGCTAGAGTAGACAGCTCGTTCTTTGGGCCGCTACAGTGAGGAGTTAGTCCGAGAGTTTTACGCCTCTGATATGGCTACTCTCCGATTACAGATCGATAGGCGGGCTGCCCCCGCCAAATAGGCCCCACTTGAGCACGTCAGAGTACGCGCTATACAGGTCAACATATCCCTGCCAGCTATCTGCCGGTATCTATACGTCGAGGATGTTGATGACACCAGGACCCCTCTTACCGTCGAGTTCGACTACCGGTGGCAAATTGTTAAAGATGGCCAATTCTTGCCTGAGTCATCGCTGAGAGACACCACCAAGAGGCGGATACTCGCACTTATCTATTGATAGAGAGGGTGCCGAATGGGTCATGGAGCCAAAGGGAGTCATCAGGAAGTCTAAGTTGACCTTCACGTCTAAGTTTTTATGGTTGATTGTCCGCCACTACCTTTCTCTCACGGTTGCTGATAAAATAGTTACATGGGATGGTGCAGTTCTCATGGTAGCGATGATAGCGGGTTAGATGTTGACTTCGATTGGCTTCTACAGGCGGTCATGCACGAGAGGGATTTTAAGTTCACCATTAGTTACCCTTTTCCGTGCATGATATTTTCCTTATGCAGGTCTGCAGGTGTGCTTATCTAGCACATTGATCAGCTCAACACTCCACTGGGCACTGCTAATACCGGCCTCATCAGGGATGAGGCCAATAAGTTTGCTCCACGCAGCGGGCCGCGTCCAGAGTTTCCTCCACTTGGTGAAAATCTAGCTTATACTATAGCACATTCTTGAATGGCTACGCAGGCTACTTCAGAAACCACTGACACTAGACCGGTCGAGTCTATCCCAGGTAGTAGCACTACCCCTAGCTCCTCTCGCTCTACCCCTTTCCCAGCTCTGGTCCCACTTACTATGGTCCAGAAACTAGAGGCTCAGATGGACACACTTCTGCATCACATCCAGCCTTCGATGCAGAAGTCTATTGCTGAGGCGGAGGAGCGCATGGAGCGTAAAACGGCACAACACACAGAGCAGAAGATCGCTGAGGTTCATCAGTGCTTAGACGCTTTTGACTTGCAGAAGCTGGCCCAGCCAGCCCCTCCAGTGGACGTGTCGACCTTTTAGGATGCGGTTGAGAGTGTGCCAGCAGATATTGATATGATCCTAGAGGCTAGGGTGCCTAAGTTTGAGGCCCCTTCTGCAGAGCCTGCTGAGGACACAGTGTTGGAGGCTTTATTCGCCACTTCTGAGATTCCACCACCTACCCCTCGAGATCATGCCAAAAGGTGTAGGGGTCGCGAGGAGGATGAGGCTAAATCAAGAAAGAAGGAGTGTCATGAGATGGAGGCTGCGAGGAGAGCCTCAACTAATGATGAGAAGGCGCGTCAGATTAAAGTTGGAGAGTCAGCTGCTGGGGCATCTAGCTCCAGAAATGTGGAGACAGCAGGACGCACTAGTGATAGTGCAATAGATGATGAGGACACCATTGAGGGTGTCCAGACTACATATGTCATGGGTTCCAGCGAACCAGACCCACCAGCTTGTTGATCGCCGGCGCTTTGCGCCCCAGGTTTGCTTCACCTACCACTCTCGTATTTAAGTTTTTTAATGCATTGGGGACAATCACATATCTTTTTGTTGGGGGTTGGGTAAATGGAAAGTTAGTGATAGGGCAAAGTCTGAGTAGCCCAATTAACGATCCTCTTTTGGGGTTTTCTTGTCTGTGTTCTTTTCCACCAAGAGACAGTTTATTTTTATTGCTAAACCAACATGTCTATATCTTGTGTACGGAGTATAACTCTGAAGCATGATGGCTAAAAAAAAAAGATATCCTGATGTGATGAAAATGATGCATGTCTAGGCACAGTAATTGATAAATGTGTGGCTCTAACCGTGACATAGAGATACACCACTGCATGAACCTAAGTCTAATACTCGAAGTAGGTGTCTGATAATCTGGTAGAGTAATGAGATGTCAAGTGAGTGTGAGGAAAATTTGAATATTCCACTATTTGTAATGAGTTAGAACATGCCTGGTTAGTCCTGCTATAAGTAAGTTGTAATAGACAATTAGGAAAGGATCATAGGCCTTTGTTCAATATAAAAAAAAATTAGCCTAAAAATATATAAAAAAAATGAATGAAATTAATCCCTCTTTGATCCAAATGATTTTAGCTTAAAATAGACCTTTCTTTTTCACCCCAACTGATCTTTTGTGGGAATAATGTGTTGGCGTTGGTCCCTCCTTGGACTTGTGCACCTCAGCTTATGCCAAAAGCAGAAGTTGAAGGTGGCTAATGAAGTAAACAATCTTTTCATGACCCTTACCCAACTTTGGGTCTTGTGTACTTTGACTCATGGCAAAGCCAGGAGTTGAGGGTGGCTATTATGAGAAATGCTCTGGAAAGTGGGGTCGAAAAAACAAAGAGAGAGAAAGGACAAAGTAAAGTGACTCAAGAACAAGTTGAAAGAAAAGTGAAAGAAAATATATATACATATATATATATATATATATATATATATATATATATAAAATAAATACAAGCAAGAAAAGAAGAGAGTCACTTACACAAATGAAGAAAGAAGGGAAATAGCAATGTGAAAGAATATGAGAAATTGGGCAAAATAAAATGATAAAAAGTGGTATGTTTAGATGATATGTCAAGGAGGGAAAAAAGTCACTAAAGTATACCTAAATATACCCTACCTAACCCCGAGCCTATGTTAAAAAGCTAAGAAAGTCCTATCGTGATCCTAANATATATATGTATATATATATAAAATAAATACAAGCAAGAAAAGAAAAGATTCACTTATACAAATGATGAAAGAAGGGAAAATAGCAAGGTTAAAGAATATAAGAAAAACAGCGAAATAAAATGATGAAAAGGTAGGACGCTTAACTGATATGTCAAGGAGGGAAACAAGTAACTAATGTATACCTAAATATACCCTACCTGACCTTGAGTTTGTGTTACAAGCTAAGAATGTCCTTTCGTGATCCTAAGAGTTGTATGGCGAACTTAAAGAAGTGAAAATATGGGCAAGCTTATGGAAATATGTATGAATGAGTTGTGAATTTGTTCTGAGATTGACTGTTGAAAAGTAATCATTATACTCAAAATAAAATCATTGTGTGAAAAATGAGGATGTTGTTTTGATGTGAGGACACTAGTTGCAATATCGGAAATATTAGCACCTCGCTGAGAAATTGAAGAAGATAGGTGTCAGTGCGTTGTGAGTTTGTGTCATGGTCTGATTCCACATAATTAAAGCCTAATAGTAATAACATGCATAAACATGATGAGAATGATCGGGATATATAGCCAAATGATTGCGAAAGCTAAAATATGGATACTCTTGTACAAATATTTTGTAGTGAGACATAGTGCGTCGCTTGAGGACAAACAACGAATTTAAGTTGAGGGTGTTGATGTACCGTGGTTTCACGGTATTTTTAATGTTTTTTTCTTAAGTTTAGTGTCTGTCCAAAATCCTTATTGTATTGATTTTTATGTAAGTTTCTCTTTATTTGCAGGAAATATGTCCAAAGGTGAACGCGGAAGTTTTTGAGCAATGAAATGCAGAAGAGACCACCTACGGAGCTTATGACACTCCGTCGAGCCTGTGACGGTCCGTAGGTGGCATCATAGTGAAGCTGTTAAAGGAAGATGGGGAAGTCTGACTTAGTGTGAGATAACGGAAGTCCACGATGGACCGTCAAGCCACAACAGTCTGTCCTGCTGGTTCGTCGCAATGATCAGAGAGTAGTCCTAGTACCCAAATTCCAAGAAGTTTAAGTATTACGGAATGGAGACCCTCGACGGACCGTCGTGCTTAGAACAGTCTGTCATACCTATCCGTTGAGGGTAATGAACAAAGCAGCAGAAGAATTTGTGAAGTATGGGACGACGGAGGCAATGACGGCCCGTCGTGACCATGACGGTCCGTCATGATGTTCGTCGACTCGGACGCGTTTTGATAGATTTTCAGTAATTAGAATTCTTCTTTTATTAGGTTTTTGTTTTTATTATAAATAGTTCGAAAAACCTCATTTTTGGGGTTAGACTTTTTGATAGTGAGACTTTTTGATAGTTAGACTTTTGAATAATCTTTATTTCTCTTGTTCAAGTATTGAAGGATTAATTTCAGCATTTGTTACACTTTTTTTTGAATTGATTGTTTGTGCTTTTGTTGATTAATCAAATGAATTTCTGGATTTTATTCTTTCTCATCAAGTAAGTGCATGAATTCTTATATTAAATATATGAATAGTGTGATTATGACAATGGGTAAGTAAACTCCATAACTAGGGTTGTGGGAACCATTGGTGAATAATGTGGTAAAATCTAACTAAAATAGCAATTCTAGAATAGTGTCTTGCATGTATTGATAATTCATTGATTTTAGAAGTCTTTTTAACGGATGACCAACGTTACAACTCGCCTTAAAGCTACTTGCCGGACCAAGGAGGTAGATAATAGGAAAAGAATTATCAAGATAGATTTAGTATGCACTATCTAATAGGCTAGTGTCGATCGGTACGAAGTAATAACTTAGTCAAATATCGAATACAATGCTTAATATGAGGTAAAGGTAAGGGTTAGTATAACAACACACGTAGCCGGACCAAGGTACGGAGAGAAATATTCTAGATGCCGGACCAAGGATTTAGAGATACATAACTTATCACTTTACATTCAAGATACTAGGAAAGAATTGTTATAGCTAGGGTTATCAAGTTAGGAACCTTTGGGGAACACTTAAGCCCTAATTACTTTTATTAATTGATTTAGCTACAAGATTTTGATCTGTTAGTTTTTTAATTTAATTTAGTTAATTGTTTTTCTTAATTTAGAAATAAAAATCCCCCTTTATTGTCTTTTGTTTTCTAGTAGAATAATTTACTAAATAATAATAATAATAGAATAAAGTTACGTCTGAACTATTTTCCTCGTGGGAACGATTCCAACCTCATTAATTGGGTTCTTTACTTGATACGAATGCTGTAGTTCTTATTTGAGAAATAAGTTTGAGAGTATCAAATTCACAACATTCTAATAAATAAAAATACCGAAAAACATATATGAGGATCCTCCGGAAAGAAACGAGGCTCACTACTGACTCTGAGTGCTCAAAATGCATCAAGAATGCGCTGGATGTTGATCCTGGTTACCTCCATCTTCATCATAAAAAAATGCGAGCCAACTGGCATTAGTACATGAATGTACGAGTATGTGAGTTGGAATTCTAAACAACAACTTTAAAGCTTTAAAGGAATGAAAAGAAACTTAAGTTGGCTCTACTCAACTCATGAATACTCAACTCCATATATAAATACATTCAATATATATAAACCTTTCTAAAACCATAAAACAAAGTTTTTTTTTTAAAAAAATGCAATAACAAGCTCAACTATACTTATATATGAAAGTAATATAGTTTATGTGGGAGATTCTCAAACAGACAATCACGAACTATGCGCCTGAGTGGTGATGCAACGTCTTGCCCACGCATGCAGAATTGTCCTACACTTTATCGTCGCGTAGGACTCCTTAAGTTAGTGGATCCACTAGCTTAACTTACGTGATCATCTAAAAGTAAGACCCGATAATACCCATGATAGCTACATGGTTTAAATGGAGACTTGAGTTAATAAGAAATATCATCCCCACATTGGTGCTTAATACTACTACCAGAATATATTTTAGCTCATGCTTTTAATGTAACTTCCTTCTTTGGGTTGAGACAATTTGCTCAACACTTAAGCTTTAAAAATCCCTCTTGGAATCCATGTTCCCTTTTCTTGTTCAGAAATCTTTTAGGAAATCTTAGTTTCCTCCTAACTTAAATGTGAAAACATTTATAAACTTTTAGGGAATACGTAGTTCTCTTATAATTGTTGAGAAATGAACTTAACTCTTTACTCTTTGCTTAACTTGAACTTGAATCTTAAATCAACTCTTAGGGAATACTTAGTTCCCTTATATTTCATTTGAAGAAAAGATTTCAACTTTAACTCTTCAAATTAACTTGAAACTGAGCCTTAAAACGAAGTTAGAACGTTTAATAAAGGACCTTGAAAACCTTTTAGAACTTTGCTTTGGAATAGATTCTTAACTTTAAACTTGATTCTAAACTTCTTTGACTTTAATCTTAATTTTCCTTGAATTGATTATGGATTCAAGGTTATGATTTGAGTTCTTTAGTGATTTCTAGGTATTTAGAAATCATTTGAAGTAACTAGAATTATCAGAAAGTGTTAGTTAGAAGGACTTACGATGGCTAATTTATAAAAACTGGGTGAAAAACTCCGATTCAGCCGCACAGGTGGCGCGCTGCGCCAGTCCCAGTTGAGTGAGGCTTGGCTTTAGCGCAGTGGTGGCGCTACGCGCCAATCCTAAATTGACTGGGGCCAATGATTGGAGCATCGCGCCTCACAAGTTTTTCAACTCATTTTTCATCTCCAAACCTTTGTAAGTCTTTCACCAAGAACCTTTGACTATTGTTACTCTCCATAACTATCTAGTCAACTCAAAATTTACCCGAAGAAACAAGAATTCAACAAACAATGGCACCCAACAATTCAAACAACAATAATCAAAACTTTTCTTCATAACTTAACTTTTAACATGAAATCCACTCATAGATTGCTGAATTGAAACAAATTGTTGTGTGGGTGAACTAACCAACCCAAAATATCTCACATATCTTAATAGGGATCACCCCGACGAATTTCACTCAATGATCTTAGCGTTCTTGAGGAATCCTTCAATTTTTCTCCAGTTTTCTTCTACTTTTCTCTTTTCTCTTAATCCTTTGCGTGAATAATTTTCTAAAACTTAGTTAAGGCTTAGCTTTACCTCTAATAAACCTTTAAAACGAATTAGGGAATAGTTGGGTGAAATGACAACTTTACCCTAAAAAAATCCGGATTGGGACCTTCCGCATTCCAACAACCCATCTTCTTATACGTATATCTCCCTCACATGATATCAAAAATGCACAAACTCAATGTCATTGGAAAGATCTCCAAGGGATTTCCAACCTTACAAAGAACTGACTCTAACTCATCCTAAGCTAAATCTTATTTCCATTTGATAACATGACCAAAAAAACATTTACACTTAGGAAATTTTCCAGATTTTTCCTATTCTTTCAAAAAACGATGAACTTTAGTTTTTTAGCTTATTTTTTGCTATTACGAGTTACGAGATGTTATAATATCTCCCCCTTGGGAACATTCATTCTCGAATGAGATTGCTTTCACTATGCTAAAGACAATAACATCATATTCAACACTTATCAAACCAAAGCAAATAAAAATCATGCTTACTCATACTTCGTAAAGTACTAAGAAGAGAATTTGTACCTTGATCTGCATCCTCTCCGGATTCAAAGAGATATGAGTATATCTTCTTCATGTCCTCTTCATCTTCCCAAGTCGCTTTTCAAAAAATTGATTCCTCCAAAGGACTTTAACTGATGCAACTTCCTTTTTCTCAACTTCCAAACATCGCGATCTAAAATCTTAACCGAAATCTCTTCATAGGATATGCCATCCTTAATTCCAACATTCTCGGTTGGTTCTATCAAAGAATGATCACCCATGCATTTCATCAACATAGAAATATGGAATACCGGATGAACCGCTGCTAACTCTTGTGGTAGCTCCAACTCATAAGCTACATTGCCAATCCTCTTGAGTATTCTATAAGGTACAATATACCGGGTGCTAAGTTTCTTCTTCTTATGAAACCTCATAACGCCCTTCATGGGTGAAACTTTTAGATATACCAAATCATCCACCTCAAACTACAACGGCCTTCTCCTAACATTTGTGTAGAACTTCTGACGACTTTGTGATGTCTTCAATCTCTCTTGAATCAATTTAACCTTATCCATGTCTTAGTTAACTAGATTCGGTCCTATCAACCCCAGTTAACCAACATCGAACCACCCAATAATAGATCTGCATCTTCTACCGTAAAGAGCTTCTTATAGTGCCATTTGGATGCTCAAATGGTAAATATTGTTGTAAGCGAACTCAATGATTGGTAGGTGATCATCCCAATTCCCTTTTAAATCAATCACACAATCCCTCAACATATATTCTAGGGTTTGGATAGTAATGCTTCGCTTGTCCATTCGTACGAGGATGAAAAGTAATGCTTAAGTTTCCTGCGAACCCAAACCCTTCTAGAAAGACTTCCAGAACCGAGCAGTAAATTGTTCACCTCTATATGAAATAATGGAGACTATAACCCCATGAATTCTCCCCGCTTCTTGAATGTACAACCTATCATAATCCTCACCTTAATGGGTGGTCTTTACCGACAAAGTGGGCTGATTTTTTTGTTCTATAGACAATTACCCAAATATAATAATGTTGCTTACGAGACCTTGGCCAGCCTGTGATGAAGTTCATATTATTAATCTCCCACTTCCATTCTAGAAGTTCTATATTCTGAGCCAAACCTCCCAGCCTTGAGTGCTCCATTTTCACTTACTGACAATTCGGGCACTTGTCAACAAACTCAACAATGTCCTTCTTCACACCTTCCCACCAATATACCTCTCTCAATTGCAATACATCTTGGTGGAACCCGTATGAATGGAATACCTAAAGCTATGTGATTTTCCATGATCCTCTCTTGGATCCATCCACCCCAAGTACAGAAAATCTACCTTAGTACTTCAACACATCATCTCCCCCTTGTTAAAAATCCAAAACTATTTGGTTATGAACATTTGCCTTCAAATAAAGAAAAATGGGATCTTGGTCAAGCGTTTCTTTCACCTCTGACACTGGTGATGATTTAGCCTCAATAGTCACCACTATCCCTCCTTCTCTAGAATCCATAAGTCTAACTCCCAGGCTTGCAAGTGTGTGCCCATCATTAGCTAACTCTCTCTTTTCTTCCTCAACACGGGCGGTACTACGCATGAACAACTTGCTTTAAGGAATCTCTAACAGCATTAGCCTTTCCTGGTTGGTAAAGAATACTGGTGTCATAATCCTTGAGTTGTCCGAACCACCTCTTTGTCTGAGATTGATTTCAACTGTCTGGAGGCATAAGTTATAACCTTGTCATTCTGCATTCACACACAACCCAAAAAAACTCATGATGCATCACAGTACACAGAAAACCTTGAGTACCCTCCGATAAAGTCAAAAATGGAGTAGTAGCAAACCTCTTTTTTAGTTCATGAAATCTTTTCTCACAAGCTTTAGACCATTGAAACTTTACTGCCTTCTAAGTCAACTTGGTCAAGGGAGACGAGATAGACAAAAACCCCTCAACAAACATTCTATAGTAGCCAGCCAAACCCAAGAAATCCCTAATATCTATTGGAGACGTGGGCCAAGTACAACTCTAAATTGCTTCATTCTTTTCGGTATCGATTCTTATAACATCACCGGGAAATAAGTGCCCAAGAATTCCATACACTTAAGACAAAGCTCACACTTTGATAACTTGGCATACAACTCCTTTTTCATTCAAAGTCTGAAGTACCATTCTGAAGTGGCTAGCATGATCTCTTTCATCCCTTCAATAGATTTGTATTGCATCAATGAAGATGATAACAAACATATCTAAGTAAGGCTTGAAGACTCTGATCATAAGGTCTATGAACGTCGTTGGTGCATTGGTCAACCCAAAAGACATAATCAAAAACTCATAATGCACATATCTGGTTCTATAGGCTGTCTTTAGAATATAACATTCTCTTACTCTGAACTAATGGTAGCCAGAACTGAGATCAATTTTTGAGAAATAGGTGGAAGTATAAATTAGGTCGAAAAGATAATCTATCCTTGGAAGAGTATACTTATTCTTGGTGGTAACCTTATTCAATTTATGGTAGTCTACACACATCCTAAACGATCCATATTTCCTCCATACAAACAAGACCAGCGCGCCTCAAGGTGAGACACTTGGTTGAAAAAAACCTTTATCTCACGCATATTTAAGCTGTTATTTCAACTCTTTTAACTCTGTTGGTGCCATTCTATATGGAGTAATAGATATAGAACGAGAGTCTGGAATAATAATTATGACGAAGTCTATTTCGCTCTGAGGAGGGAATTCGGGAAGATCATCTGGAAAAACTACTGGAAACTATTTTATTAAAGGAACTGACTGAGGGAGGGTACCTCAGCATTAGAGACATTAACTCGGACTATGTCATAAATATACCCCTTTGAAACTAACTTTCAGTTCTTAAGGTACAAAATAAAATGACCCTTAGTCATTGTTGAACTACTACTCCACTCTATAACTGGCTCATTAGGAATCTGAAACTTGACAACTCGAGTTCTACAGTCTATTGATGCATAACACGCATGAAGCCAGTCCATACCTAAAATGACATCAAAATCTACCATTTCTAGCTCCATTAGGTCAGCCATGGTGTCCTTGTGTTTGAAGATATAGGAAAATCACGATAGACTCTTTTTGCTAGACTCTCCAATAGAAAGGCTCACAAAGTTTCTCAGGATAAATCTCAAACTGATTGCAACATAAGGAGTTACAAAAGATAAACTTACTCATGGATCTAGTAAAGCATAAACATCAATGGTGAAGACTTTGATCATACTCGTGACAACATCTGGAGGGTTCTCTTGCTCTTGGCGGCTTGTGAATGCATAGAGGCGGTTTGCCCTCCACCCATACGAAAAGTGAATCCTCTAGGTCCATCCCTATATGGTCAAGCAATTGATGAACACTGAGGTCTGTTACCCAGATTTTCACTACCTTTCATGTTCTTAGGGCACTCTCTCATGAAGTGACTCTCTTGGCCATACATGAAACAACCTATTTGGCTATCATGATATTCTCTGGGGTGGGTTGTACCACACATTGAACATGTAGGAGCCCAACTACCTCCCTGTTCCACGCTTCCTTGAGATTTTGCTGGCCTAGCTCTGTGACTCTCAAAATTCTGGCCATGATGCTCACCTTTATTTCTAGGTGCAGACGTGCTAGAAGACGATGGTGCAGGCCCATTTTGTTGCTGAAACAATGGCCTTTTCAAACCACTCTTTTGTTATCAAGAATCATTCCCAATCTTGGATTTATTGTTCCTGTACTCCTCGCGGTCCCACAACTTTTCCGTTTCAACTTGCTGGACATAAACCATCAATCGGGATATGTCCATGTTCCCGATCAGCATTGCCGCTCTGCCCTCCTTACTAGATGCACGACCCAAGCTAGCGACAAACAAACTTGTTGTGCTCCTCATATCCATATCCATCTCATGAGCATATTGAGAAATTTGGGTGAATTTCAACTCATACTCATGAACACTCAAGGAGTCTTGTTTCAGAGTAAGGAACTCCCACACCTTTGCCTCCTTCAGTTCTTGGGGGAAAACCCGACCTAACAAAGCCTTTTTGAAACAATCACAACTCGGATGTGGTGCATCCTCATCTCTACCCTCTTTCCACTTGTTAAACCATGTCCTAGACACATTTTTCAATTGATATGCAGCTAGCTCAAACCTTTCATTGTCAACCGCGTGCATCACCTCAAACACATTCTTCAGCTTTTTCACAAAGTTTTTATGATCCTCAGTAGTGTTTGAACTAGCAATATTTGGGGTATTTATCCTCACGAATTCCAGAATCCTCGAAGTATCTTTCCTTTCTTGTCGAGCTCCTTTTTATTGCCCGACTTGATTAGTCACCTTTTTGCTCAACATCCGGATAGCCTCACGAAACTCTGCATTGGTTACTTACCCTTGAGGTTACACTTCGGGTGAATTAGATACCTGTGGCTCCTCTACATTTCTTCTGGCTGGATGACCTCTGATTGCTCTTCACGGAGGCAAGATGATCTGAAACACGCGCAAGCAAGAATTAGAGGGGAACTTTTTAGAGATTAGCTCTAACTCACAAAAAAAGAGGATTCAATAATTAAGAAATTCCTATATATTGTGGCCTCCTTATCATATATATGGATCTCTTTGAACCGATGACTAATAATATATAGACACGACGTCATAGACCCCCTAGTACTCTTGTACTGTGTGCTCTCATATAATGTTTTTTACGTCCAAGCCTACACTCTGGATGTGGCTAGCACCCAGTGACCATTGCTGATCTTGAGCGAACACTTGGTCTGGCTTGACTCACCGGAAGAATTAACTCGAATAAAATAGTATCATGACATAATCTTAAAGAAATAATAATATTGGCCAAACTGGTACTTAAGTCTGATAACAAAGAAATATGAAATATAGAAATAAGAGACTCAACTGACAATCTGACTGTCTATCTATCTATGAAGCCTCTATAATCCTAAGATGAATGTTGGGACAGACCCCGCAACATTCTAATAGAGAAAAAGACTGAAAATATATAAAAAGGATCCTTTGTAATGCAAGGGGCTCACCACTCATGCGATTTGGAATGCTAAACAACAATTTCAAGATTGAAAGGAATGAGAAGAAACTTACCTTGGCTCTGCATTAATCATGAATACTTAACTCAATATATTTAAGGAAAATAAAATTAAAGCATGAACAAACTGAAATTTACTTATATATGAAAGTAGTATAGTTTCGGTGGGAGATTCTCTAACCGACAACCACTACTATGAGCCTAAGAGGTGATACACCATCTTGCCCACACTTCCAGAACTATCCAATATTTTGTCGTCACATAAGACTCCTTAACTTAGTGGATCGACTAGCTTAACTTATGTGATCATCTAAAAAGTACAACTTATAATACCCATAATGCCTACATAGTTCACATGGAGACTTGAGTTAATATGAACTTTAATCCCTAGATTGGTGCCCAATACTACTCCCAAAATATAATTTAATTTATGCTTTTAAAATAACTTCATTCCTTTGGGTTGAGATAATTTGCTCAACACTTTAGCTTTAAAATCCCTCTTGGAATCAATGTTCCCTTTTCTTGTTCAAAACTCTTTTGGGAAACTTTGTTTCCTATTAATTTAAATGTGAAATAATTTATAAAATTTTTAGGAATACTTATTTCCCTTATAATTATTGAGAAATGGACTTATCTCTTTACTTTGCCAAACTTGAACTTGAATCTTAAATCAACTCTTACGGAATACTTAGTTCCCTTATATTTCATTTGAAGAAAAGACTTCAACTTTAACTCTTCACTTTAAATTGAAACTTGAGCCTTAAAACAAAGTTAAAACGTTGAATTAAATCCCTTGAATACCTTTTAGAAGTTTGATTTTTACTATCTTCTTAACTTTAAACATGACTCTTTAACATCTTTGACTTTGATCTTAACTTTCCTTGAATGGATTATAGATTCGAAGTTATGATATAAGTTCTCTAGTGATTTATAGGTATTTAGAAATCGTTTGAAGTATTTAGAATAATCGGAAGGTGGTAATATACCTAAGAAGGACTTACAACAGTTAAATTACAAAAACTATGTAAAAAGAGCCAATCCGGGCCCACAAATGGCGCTCTGCGCAAACCCCAATTGACTGAGGCTTGGTTTAAGCAAATTGGTGGCGCGCCGCGCCAGGCCTTAGTTGACTTGGGCCAATTTTTAGCGCGCCGCGCCGATGAATTATTCAACTCGTTTTTCATCTCCAAACCCTAAAAACCTTCCTACTTCTTTCACCAAGAACTCGGGACTACTGTACACTCCATAACTATCATATTCAACTAAAAAATAACCTGAAGAAACAAGAATTCAACCAAGAATGGCAACCAACAATTCAATCTACAAGAATTCAAAACTTTTCTTTAAGAACATAACTTTTGACATGACATCCACTCATAGATTGCTGAATTGATACAAATTGGTGAGTGGGTGAATTAAACCAACACAAAATATCTCATGTACCTTAATAGGGTACACCCCCTATGAATTACACTTGATGATCTTGGCGTTCTTCATGAATCCTTGAACTTTTCTCCTTTTTCCTTCTTATCTACTATTTTCTCACAATCCATAAGTGTGAATACTTTTGTGAAACTTACTTAAAACCTAGTTTTTCCCCTAATAAACCTTTAAAATGAATTAGGGAATAGTTGGATGAAATGACAATTGTTTACCATTACAAAAATCCGAATTGGACCTTTCTCAATCTAGTAGCCTAACTTGTGATAGGCATATCTCCCTCATACGGTATCAAAAATGTGCAAACTCAAATACGTTGAAAAGAATTCTCTTACGTATTTCAAACCATATAAAGAATTGACTATAACTGATCATGAGCTAGAAGTTATGGCCTTTTGAAAATGACCAAAACTAACCTTTTTACACTTACCAAATTTTTCAGATTTTTCCTATTAAAATATGACAAATTTTAGTTTCTTAGATGATTCTTGGCTATTATGAGTTACGAGATATTACATGTCTGACATATTGTTGTCTATGTGCACACCAAAGCTTGAGGGTGAAAATATATCACATCTACCGATTGTCCATGTGTATCCGACATATGTTCACTATGGAAAGTCGAAGCGGAAACCTACTTATCCAGTTGCAATTGGTCCTTGCTTTTAAAGTACACACTTGTTCATGCATTCATATGTTATACCTATTCACAATTAATGTAGAGGATTGTTGCGTATGTAGCAAGATTTAATGGGAAATAAAGGGAAGATGAAAAGAGAGGAACTTGGAAAGTTGGGAGATTGAAGAGTTGGGAATTCGAAAAGTCCTCTTATGCTTTAGTGAAATGGCATTTTTCC
Source organism: Solanum pennellii (assembly GCF_001406875.1). Lineage (NCBI taxonomy): Eukaryota > Viridiplantae > Streptophyta > Magnoliopsida > Solanales > Solanaceae > Solanum > Solanum pennellii. Next base: position 19,007,896 of record NC_028640.1, read on the forward strand.
CTAATCGGTGGTGGAAAGCAAAATAGGAGAGCTTAAATATATAAACACTCCTATTAATTTTCAAAATAAATGGAAAGAGGACTTCCCCCTCGCGTTGTCGTCTTCGTCGCACGCTCAGCTCGGCTTAGGATTCGGATTTTGCTTAGGCTTTGGCTATGGCTTTGTAAAATGATCGATTGGAAGATTGTTTTTTAGGACAAAGTTTGTTTTAATTATTTATTTAATTAATCAAATTAAATAAAAAGGACAAATTTTTTTAGTTGATTTGTTAATTAACTGAAATATTTCAATTAATTGGTTAATTGACTGACCCGACTTGGATCCCTGTGCAACCCGTTTTATTTTAATTCTTTCCTATTTTTTTTGAATTTCCCGCCGTTAGAAGTGACTGCTCTGAAAGGTTTCAACTTTTAGGAACAACCAAGATTCTTTGAAAGATTACAACTTTCAAGAATGGTCGTGTCGATTCTGAAAGGGTTGCAATCTTTTAGAACAATTCCTCTTGCCTATAAATAACATTCAGTTCTTTAGAATTTTTTTGACATCTTCTTCTTCTGCACAAAAATTTCTTTATTTGATTTACTGCTGTTGAGTGGTTCGCTAACACCAGATATTTTGCTGTCAATAGGCTGGTGATTGAGATCATTCGATTCTGGGAGGAAATATTCGAAATCAAACCTCAGATACTAGAGGGGAATAGTTTCTTTAATGTAGCGACCTTCATAATGAAATAGATCTAACTAGATCTTAGTTTGTGTTTCATGAGTTAATAATGTGTTAGGATAGTGAATTTTAGTTTAAAAGGCCAGTTTTTTAAGTTTGGAAGTCAAACGTCAAGGGACGACCAAGACGTTTGGAAACTAGCAGTGTGTATGAGCTAATGTGTCCTTGTAAGTTGTATGTGTTTTTATGTGTTGTTTGGAGTCTAAAAGAAGTGGGGATGACGCTAAAACCTCCAAGGACATGTTTAGAGTAAAAATTTCTGGTTACGACTCCCTAAGGACTGCCCTAGGGGTCCTTGAGGAGGATCCAACCATTAGCCAACAAGCTGCCCAAGGTAATAGAGTTTGTACATAAAAGGAACATGTGTGTGTGGCGTACTTGTTCCTCCGAAGGAAAATTTTTACCTCCGCGTCTCAATCACAATGCGGAATCTACTATATCAAAATTTATTTTCAATAATCTTGCGGGAAAAGCTCTGCGTTACCGACTCGTTTCCCGAAGATTTTTCCAAAAATTAAAGTGATGATTGACTTGTTTAAAAAGGTCCAATTTATACAGGGGTGTTTTGGGTATTTTGGGGGTGTATTATATATTTATTTTAGGTTATCAAACACCCTTTACCCTAATCAAAAACCCCAATCCTCAATTAGACATGCTCTCCCTTTTTTCTGAATTTTTCTCTAGTTGAAACCTCCATTGATGAACTTCAAGCTCCAAGGAAGAATACCAAATCCTTCAAGTTTTCTCACAAATTATCATGGGTTTCTTCATATTGAGGTATGGTGGTTCATCTTTCAACCTTCTTTCATTCAATGATCCATTCTAAAGTGATTTCACAAGGTTTCAAACTCAAATTCTTCCATATTTGATTCTAAGCATGGGTCTTTGCATGAAAACGTCTTAATGATTGAAATATATTATTTTCAATTTTAGTTGAGGATTTTAATGTCAAAACCTCAACGAACCCTTGCTTATGCATATTATCAACATTTGGCTTATGAAGTGGGTTTGTTGCATTTGAATAGATAATGTTAGAGTTGTATATCTTTATGTTGTATTGCAAATTGCTACTGCCTTATTATTTATTATTATGAGGATTTTTTGAAGTATTGAGTAAAGGTTTCTAAGTCTTAGATGAAGGGTAAGTTTGTTGATATTGTTTAGTTCATATTGAAGTAAGCTTGAGTGGCATAGTCCACCTTTGGTTGCGGTGTTTACTTGAAGTATATGAAAATATGTATGAATATTTGTATTGTGATTATGGACTTGCAATCATAGCATGTGAATTAAAGTAGTTATTATTATGTCTATTGAAGGCATAGCATGTGAATTAAAGTGATAATTATGATGTATATATTTGATATGTCTTATAAAGTTGTTAATGTGTATCTTTAAGATATTATGTCTAAATGAAGTATATGTATATATAAAGCATTATATGTGAAGTATGAAGTATGTAGTATGATCATTTTTAGAATTCAATGTAAATGGGGGATTGCAGGATAGACACTCTATTCGTTAGTAGAGGTGAAGTGTCTAAACCATTCCCTACTATTGCTAAAGAACTCTAGCAATGAAAAGGGGGATTTTGGGGTGACCATTATTCGTGAGTTGAGATGAAGTGTTTAGTAGAAACCTCACGATTCCCAAGAGCTTTCTAAGATAGGTTACAGGGTTGATACCCTTCGTGAGTTCAGATGTTGTGTTCGAAAGTTACCTATAGGGATAAGTACCCTTTGTTAGTTAAGATGTGGTGTTAAAAGGTTATCCCTTAACCTACAGTAATGAATGTTTAAGACTCTGTGTGGGAGTTATACTTAACACCGATAGGATTTGAAGAAGGGGTTGGTACATTTCGTGAGTAGAGATATTGTATCCAATGTACCTCTTGATGTCACAACCGGGTTTTCCCCCTAGACGTAACCGGCGTCGTTATCTGATATACTGTGGTTTCACGGTATTATTAACACCTTTTCCTTAAGTTTAGTGTGTCCAAAAGCCTTTTTGTGCTAATTTTTATGTAAGTTTATCTTTATTTGCAAGAAATCTGTCTAAAAGAGGAATGCGGAGGTTTTTGAGCGAGAAATAAAGAAAAGTACCACCTACGGAGCTTGTGACAGTTCGTCGTGCCCGTGACGGTCCGTAGGTGGCATCATAGTGCAGCTGCTGAAGGAAGATGGGGAAATATGACCAAGTGTTGGGTTACGGAGTGCGTGACGGACCGTCGTATTCATAATGGTCCGTCCTGCTGGTTCGTCATGAAGTTCAGAGAAGTAGTCCCAGTACCCAAATTCCAAGAGTGTAAGTGTTTTGGAACGGAGAACCTCGGCGGACTATTGTGCCTGTGACAATCCGTTATATCTGCCGTCGAGGATAATGAAGAGAGCAGCAGAAGAAATTGAACAAGTATGGGACGACGGAGTCCATGACGGTCTGTCGTGACCACGACGATCTTTTGCGAGGTCCGTCGACCCACCCGCGTTTTGACAGATTTCACACAAATAGAGTCCTTATGTAATTAGGTTTTTCTTTTTTTATAAATTGTTCGAAAAACCTCATTTTGGAGGTTAGACTCTGTATTATTTGGTTAGTCCCTTAATTATTGTTAGACTCTTGATTATTTTTTAGACCTTTTGTGAGATTCTTGATTATTTTGAGATACTTGTAATTGATTGTTGGTAATTTTTGTTGATTAATCAAGCGAACTTTCGTATTTTACTCTTTCTCATTGAAGTATGTACATGAATTCTTATACCATATATTTGAATATTGTGATTATGACTATGGGTAACTAAACTCCATAACTAGGGTTATGGGAACCATAGGCAAAAAATGAGGTAAAACCTAACTAAAATAACAATTCTAGATTAGTGTCTTGCAAGTTTTGATAATTCTTTCGCTTAGAAGTCTTTTTAATGGATGACCAACGTTAGAACTCGCCTTAATGCTACTTGCCGGACCAAGGAGGTAGATAATAGAAAAAAATTATCAACATAGATTTAGTATGCACTATCTAACAGGCTAGTATTGATTAGTACGAGGTAATAACTTAGTCAAATATCGAATACGATGCTTAATATGAGGTAAAGATAAGGGTTAGTATAGCAACACACGTAGCCGGACCAAGGTGCGGAGTGAAACATTCTTGATGTCGGACCAAGGATTTAAAATACATAACTTATCACTTTGCATGCAAGATACTGGGAAAGAATTGTTATAGTTACAATTATCAAGTTATGAACCTGTGATGAAGATGTAAACCCTAGTTACTTTGATTAATTGATTAAACTTCAACATTCGAAGCTGTTAGTTGTCTCCATTAATTTCTCTAGTTATTTTCATTTATTTAGAAATAGAAAACCCCCCTTTTATCATTTTTGCTTTCCAAGGAAGTAATTGACTGAACAATAGTAATAATAGATTGAAGTTAAGTCTAAACTATTTTCCTCGTGGGAACGATCTCAACCTCATTAGTTTGGTTATTTACTTGACACGACCGCTTTACTTCTTATTTGAGAAGTAAGTTTGAGCTTATCAAATTTTGGCGCCGTTGCCGGGGAAAGTAGACTTTTGATTAACTTAAACTTATTACTATAGTTTAGTTGATATTTCCTTGATTTTACTTTGTTTTGTTATTTTTGATTCATGCAGTTACACCCTCCTGGTATGCCAAATACACGGAGAGGAAAATAACCCATGTTTCCCTACGATCACGAATTAGAGTGTACACTATGCAACATGAATCAAAACTTGGGAATTAATGATGATGATCCAAACCAAAACATCCCAGCTCCGGTTGATGTTCATGGTCAGTTTTTAGCCGATGCTCCGGGTGAACACCAATAGAGGGGACAAAATCCCGCTCCACGGCCCCAAGCATACTATAGAGGCTATGATAACATAGCAGACTCCGATGGGCCACTTGTCTTGCCTCCTCTACCACCAGGCCACACCTTCGTGGTAACTAGTAGCCTGATGCAAATGCTCACTGCCAGAGGATTGTTTTAAGGGCTACCTTCTGAGGATCCACATGCCCATATAGCTAAGGTAAGGGCAGTGTGTAAAAGTTGTGTAGGGAGGCGTGACTTGGACTTGGATGTAATAGGGCTTAGAGTGTTTCCTCTCTCATTGACGGGAGAGGCTGCTATATGGTTCACTGAGCTCCCTTATAACTCAATTTTCACTTGGAACCAACTAAGGGATGTTTTCATAGTACGCTACTATCCGGTGTCCAAGAAACTAAACCACAAAGACAGAGTGAACAACTTTGTGACACTACCAGGAGAGTCAGTTAGTAGTTCTTGGGATAGATTCACCTCGTTCTTGAGAAGTGTCCCAAATCACCATATAGATGATGAGTCACTGAAGGAATACTTCTATCAGGGACAGGATGATAATAATAAAGCGGTGTAGTCCACTCACAACCCAGCCACAAATGAGATTCGTGAAGAAATGGCTCAGATGAGAACTGAGCTTGGGTTGGTACTAAAACATATCACTGGGGGTGCAGAAAAGATAAATGTAGTTAACTACTTGCCTGAACCACCACCACCTAATGATGAATGCTATTATGCAGAGGATTCCTATGCAGTAAATGAGCAGTCGAGGGGTTTCTGACCAAGTGCCAAGGCTCAAATCAGGATAATTGGCGCCAAGGTCAAGGGAACCAAGGTCGGATCTATGGTAACTATAACCGCGAGGGTCATTATGTCCGCGATGGAAACTACAACCGCGACAACAACTTCAACATGGGTAACTACGGTAACAGAAATGATAGGAATGGGCCCTATGTCCCTCCTCAAAATCGTGAAGTTACTCCTAGGGATGGTGGAGATAGTATGGCGCGAGTTGAGGATATGTTGCGCAAAATGATGAGGAGGTTCGATGCTAGTGATGAGCACATTAAAGAGTAAAGTGTGATTTAGAATCTATTGGGCAAAAAGTCGATACACATGCAATATCGATTAAGCAGATCGAGATGTAAATGGCCCAATTATCAGCGACTGTGAACACACAGCAACCGGGCACTCTTCCTAGCAACACTGTCCAAAATCCGAAAATGATGCACACTGTATGGCAATCACTTCTCGGGGTGGTAAGCAAACCATTGACCCACCTATGCCGTCTAATGAGGAAAAGGTGAGAAAGGATGATGATAAGGTGGTAAAGAGTAGTGGTGAAGAAGAAGAGAGCACTGGAAAAGATGTAGAAGTCCCTATGAAGGTAATTCCCATGCCTAGACCACCACCACCCTTCCCTCAGAGATTAGTTAAAAAGACCGAGGATGGTAAATACCGGCGTTTTATAACAATGCTGAAGAATCTTTCTATAAATGCCCCTTTGGTAGAAGCTCTAGAACAAATGCCCGGTTATGCCAAGTTTATGAAAGATTTGGTTACAAAGAAAAGATCGGTCACTTTCAAGGATGTGATAGAATGTAGCATTGTAGTGCTATTGCTACAAGATCTCTCGTACAAAAGAAAAAAGATCCAAGTGCGTTCAGTATTCCTTGTATTCTTTGGTCATTACATTTTGTGAAAGCATTATGTGATCTGGTGGCAAGCATAAATATCATGCCCCTCTCGATTTACAAGAAGTTGGGTTTGGGTGACCCAAAACCCACTGCGATTCGGCTACTGATGGCTGATCGAACAGTGAAAAGGCCTATAGGGATACTCCACGATGTGCTAGTAAAAGTGGAGTCGTTCATATTTCCGGAAGATTTTTTTATTCTTGATTGTGAAGTCAATTTTGAAGTGCCTATTATTCTTGGGAGGCCATTCCTTGCTACAGTAGAGCCTTAGTTGATATGGAAAAGGGGTAGATGAAATTACGGTTGAACAATGAAGAAGCGACCTTCAACATTCGTAGGTCCATGAGGCAGAGTGGTGAGCTCAAATCGGTATCCGCCATATCCCACAAAGAAAAGATGAAGAAGGAGAATGAACAAAAAAGTGGAAAACAAGAGTTTATGGTTGGAGATTTGGTGCTATTAGACAGTTCAAGGTTGCATTGGCTTCCGGGCAAGCTCAATTCCAAACGGACTGGCCCTTACTTGATTACCCTAGTATTCCCTCATGGAGCAGTTGAGTTAAAAACCAGGTAGGGAGTGCGGTTTAAGGTGAATAGAGAACGAATAAAAGTCTATTTTGGGCATACAGCATCGGTGAATGAAGTGGTAGAGGCATACCATCTTGATGAAGGCTGAGTAATCAAGTTTCCTCAGTCCTGCCGCGACGTTAAATCAGGCGCTTGTTGGGAGGTAACCCAATACTTAGAGTTTTTTCTTTCTAGTAATGGTAGCATTTTCTACTAATGGGTTTTAAATCTGCAGGCACATCACTAGGAAATTCTACAGAAAATTACTCTGCAGCAGTCACAGACGGATACAGCAACGGACCGTTGCTCCTGCGACGCCCGTCGCATGAATCCATCGTGCCAGGTAGGTCTTTCTGTTATTTTCAAACTAGGGCACACGCGACGGAACCATCGACGTACCGTCACAACTGAGACGGACCGTCGTCAGAGAATCGTCGCGTCATTCATGAAGTGTACCCGACCCGACCCGCCTGGGGTTTTTTTTTAAAAAAAAAATCAACATTTAAAAACCCCACCCCTTCATTTCACCCCATTCTTTCACTCTTTCTCCCATTTCCCTCCCTTTTCAACTTTCAAAGATCATACCCCTCTCTCTCTTACAACCGATCATTTTCCCCAAATTCTCCAAATTCCTAAAATTCATCATCTACTAGTCAGAGCTGCTGCTGTGGGTGTCTTCTTGATCACCAAGTACCTTTCCCTCTTATTTTTATCAAATTCTCAGGTATGTGTCTCTAATTTCTACTCATTTATTTACGATTTTTTTTATCAATTAGTATTAGCCTAGTTCTTCTTGATTTGTTCATTCTTTAATAAAATTGTGTCTGACCTAGGATAAAAATCCTTGAAATTGCCGTGTTAAAACCCTAGAAATAGGTTCTTTAGCATTGCAAGTTTACTAGGTATTTGGGTTAGACAAATGTAGGTTAAAACACTACCAATTCGATTTGGGTCATAGGGGATGAATGTGGCATCCCCAGTCCTGTCACTTAGTTACAAAATGAGACCCTGATGACGGACCGTCGTACCCATGACAGACCGTCATTGGGTCTGTTCCAAGAGCCCTAACACCCCACCGTCTAATTTTTTCCAAGTGTCCACCAACGGCGACATGCGACGAACCGTCATTCCCACGACGGTCCGTCCTGCACAACCGTTCTGGTTGTAAGCGACCCTATTCCTAAGGGTCTCTCACTTTTTTCTAAGTGTCCTCCAACGGACACATGCGACGGATCTTCATTCCTACGATGGTTCGTCCTGCATGACCGTTATGATAGTCAGAGACCTCTCTCCTAAAAGTCTCCATATTTTTGTCAATTTTGCTCTGACGGACACCTACGGCGGACCGTCGTACTTGTGACGGTCCGTCCTGCACATATCGTCATACTTATCAGAGACTCTCCTTCAGGGTTCTCCATATAAACAAAGTCTAAGTAAGACACGACGGAACCCATGATGGTCCGTCATACTCACACCAAACAGTCACCTGGCCCGTCGTGTTTCACTATTTCTATAGAAATGTCATTACATCTTAACTCTTTTATTTATTTTGTGTGGTTTTGCTTGTCGTGTTTGCTCCTTCTAGTACTAATATTGATTCTTTACATGTACTATCTATTATGGCACCAAAACGAGATTGAGTCTACGCACGCGGGTGATCGAAATTTGTCACCCCGTCTGCCCGCCTGGTAATTGGCTCTGATGATGAGCGTGACCGCGAGTACGAGCCTCCAGGCACTTCCACCCCATCCCGAGCTGCACGTGCTGCCAAAGCCACACCCAAAAAGGTGGCGTCCGTCGTAGTCACTACCTCCCGGTCTGATGAGGAGCGCACACTGACCGGCACACCTTCTGGTCAGCTACTAATGAATAAGGAGCGTCTGGCTCCTTAGGAGTTTCGTGGTTGGAGGAAGCCTCCGGATCTGCTGAGGTTCCCGCACCCGCACCCGCCTCGATGCAGACTCTACCTCGTCTGATGAGGCTGACAGTTCTGAATCCACACCTGGTTCACCGAATCGTGCTCTCACCCCCGTGATCGACAAGCCCAACCTGTGGTGTGTCGATGGGCAGTATCAAGTCTATTCCGATGCAAAGTTCTTGAATGACAAAGGAATCATGACTCGGACACTTACATTGGAGCGGCGGGTCCTTACGAGAAGTCTCTCGACGATAACAAAGAACCACAATCTTTTCACCAGACATCGACTGGAGTGGACAGCGCGTCCGTTGGGACGTTATAGTGAAGAGATGGTCCGACAGTTCTACGCATCCTACGTAGTGACTCTCCGATCACAGATTGATAGACGGGCTTCCCCCGCCAAACAGGCCCCACTGGAGCAGGTCCGAGTACGTGGCCTTCATGTTGATATCTCCCTGCCTGCCATCCGCCGATTTCTATACGGAGAGAATGTTGATGCTAATCGGACTCCACTCACAGCCGAGTTTGACTACTGATGGCAGATAGTTAAAGATGGACAATTCCTGCGTGAGCCATCGCTAAGAGAGACCACTAAGAGGTGGATGGCCTTGCACTTCTCCGTTGATGGAGAGGGTGCCGACTGGGCTCAAGAAGTCCAACCTGACTTTCACGGGGATGTTTTTGTGGTTGATTGTCCGCCACTGCCTTTCCCCCACAGCCGCTGATAATATCGTCACATGGGATCGAGCAGTACTGATGGCGGCAATGATAGCCAGGTTTGAGGTGGATTTTGCATGGCTTCTACAGGCGGTCATGCACGAGAGGGATTTTAAGGTCACAACTACTTACCCTTTCCCGTGCATGATATTTTCTCTAAGCAGGTCCGCAGGTGTACCTATATGGCACGTTGATCAGCTCAAGACCCCTCTGGGTACTGTTGATATCAGCCTCATCAGGGATGAGGCCAATGAGTTGGCTCCACGCAGAGGGCCCTGTCCAAAGTTGCCTCCACTTGGTGACAATCTGGATGATACAGTAGCACAGGCCCGCATGGCTACGCAAGCGGCTTCCACTGACACTACCCCGGTCGAGTCTATCCCGGGTAGTAGCACTGCCCCGAGCTCCTCTCGCTCAGCCCCTTTACCCGTTCTGGTCCCGCTTGCTAGGGTCCAGAAATTAGAGGCGCAAATGGCTACACTTATGCATCATATCCAGCTTTGGATGCAGAGGTCTATTGCCGAGGCAGAAGAGCGCTTGGAGCGGAGAATGGTCCAGCACACAGAGCGGAAGATCGCTGAGGTTCATCAGCGCTTGGACGCTTTTGAGTTGCGGGTGCTAGCCCGTCCAGCCCTCCGGTGGATGGGTCGACCCTTCAGGCTGCGGTCGACATTCTTCGCGCAGATATTGATATGATCTTAGAGGGTAGGATGCCTGAGTCTGAGGTCCATTCTATAGAGCCTGCTGAAGACACAGTGATGGCAGCCCTATTCGCCACTTCTGACATTCCACCACCTCCCCCTCGAGAGCATGCCAAGAGGCATAGGGGCCGAGAGGAGGATGAAGCTCGAGCACGGAAGAAGGAGCAGCATGAGATAGAGACTGTGAGGAGAGCCTCGCTTACTGATGAGGAGACACGTCATATGAGAGCAGGAGAGGTAGCAGCTGGGGCGTCTAGCTCCAGAACTGTGGAGATAGAGAGAGGCACTACTGATAGTGCTGTTGATGGTGAGGACACCACTGAGGGTGTCCTGATTACAGAGGTAGTGGGTTCAGGGGAACCGGACCCACAAGCTTGCTTATCGTCGGCGCTTTGCGCCCCAGGTTTGCTTCACCTACCACTCTAAGTATTTCAATTTTTTTTATGCATTAGGGACAATTGCATGTCTTTTTGTTGGGGGTGGGGTAAATGGAAAGTGAGTGCTAGGGTGAAGTCTGAGTAGCCCAATTCACTATCCTCTTTTGAGGTTTTCTTGCCTGTGTTCTTTTTCCCCAAGAGACTGATTACTTTTTCAAGTGAGTGTGAGGAAGATTTGGATAGTCCACTATTTGTACTATGCTAGAACTTGCCTGGTTAGTCCTGCTAAAAGTAAGTTGTAATAGACAATTAGGAAAGGATTATAGGCCATTATATAATATAGCCCATTCTTTAGCCTAAATAAAAGAAAACCAAATGAAATTTATCCTTTTTTGATTCAAATAATTTGAGCTTAAACTAGACCTTTCTTTTTCACCCTAACTGATCTTTTTTAGAATAATGTGTTGGCCCTGGTCCCTCCTTAGACATGTGCACCTCAGCTTATGACAAAAGCATAAGTTGAGGGTGGCTAATGCAGTAAACAACCCTTTTTATGGCTCTGACCCAACTTTTGCGTATTGTGTACTTTTACTCATGGCAAAGCCATGAGTTGAGGGCTATTATGAGGAATGCTCTGGAAAGTGGATTTGAAAGAACAAAGAAAGAGAAAGAACAAAAGTAAAGTGACTCAAGAATTAGTTGAAAGAAAGTAAAGAAAAAAAATATACAAGAAATACAAGCAAGAAAAGAAGAGAGTCACTTACACAAATGAAGAAAAATAAAAGGGAAAACAGCAAAGGCGAAAGAATATAAGAAACTGGGCAAAATAAAATGATAGAAAATGGTATGTTTAGCCGACATGTCAAAGAGGGCAAAAAGTCACTAAAGTATACCTAAATATACCCTACCTGACCTTCAGCCAATGTTACAAGCTGCGAAAGTCCTATTGTGATCCTAAGAGTTGTATAGCGAACTTAAAGCAGTGAAAATAAGGGCAAGCTTATGGCTGTAAGTATGAATGAGTGTGAATTTGTTCTGAGAGTGAGTGTTGAAAAGTAATCCTTATACTCAAACTGAAATCATTGCGTGAAAAATGAGGATTTTGTTTTGAAGTGAGGACACTAGTTGCAGTACCGAAAATATTAGCACCTATGTGAGAAATTGAAGAGGATAGGTGTTAGTGCATGGTGAGTCTGTGTCATGGTCTGATTCCACATAATGCAAGCCTAATAGTAATAGCATGCATAAATATGATAAGATTAATCGGGATTGATAGCCAAATGATTGCGAAAGATAAAACATGGATACTATTGTACAAAGATTTTGTATTGAGTCATAGTGCGTCGATTGAGGACAAACAACGAATTTAAGTTGAGGGTGTTGATATACCACGGTTTCACGGTATTATTAATACTTTTTCCTTAAGTTTAGTGTGTCCAAAAGCCTTTTTGTGCTAATTTTTATGTAAGTTTCTCTTTATTTGCAGGAAATCTGTCTAAAAGAGGAATGTGGAGGTTTTTGAGCGAGAAAAACAGAAAAGTACCACCTACGGAGCTTGTGACGGTTCGTCGTGCCCGTGACGGTCCATAGGTGGCATCGTAGTGCAGCTGCTGAAGGAAGATGGGGAAATCTGACCAAGTGTGGGGTTATAGAGTGCGTGACGGACCGTCGTATCCATAACGGTCCGTCCTGCTGGTTCATCATGAAGTTCAGAGAAGTAGTCCCGGTACCCAAATTCCAAGAGTTTAAGTGTTTTGGAACAGAGACCCTCGACGGACTGTTGTGCCTGTGAGGATCCGTCGTATCTGCCGTCGAGGATAATGAAGAGAGCAGCAGAAGAAATTGAACAAGTATGGGACGACGGAGTCCATGACGGTCCGTCGTGACCACGACGATCCGTCGCGAGGTCCGTCGACCCAGCCGCGTTTTGACAGATTTCCAGCAAATAGAGTCCTTATGTAATTAGGTTTTTATTTTTTATAAATAGTTCGAAAAACCTCGTTGTGGAGGTTAGACTCTGGATTATTTGGTTAGGCCCTTGATTATTGTTAGACTCTTGATTATTTTTTAGACCTTTTGTGAGATTGTTGATTATTTTGAGATTCTTGTAATTGATTGTTGGTGATTTTTTTTTATTAATCAAGCGAACTTTCAGATTTTACTCTTTGTCATTGAAGTAAGTACATGAATTCTTATACCATATATTTGAATATTCTGATTATGACTATGGGTAACTAAACTCCATAACTAGGGTTGTGGGAACCATAGGCAAATAATGAGGTAAAACCTAACTAAAATAATAACTCTAGAATAGTGTCTTGCATGTATTGATAATTCTTTCGCTTAGAATTATTTTTAACAGATGGCCAACGTTAGAACTCGCCTTAATGCTAGTTGCCAGACCAAGGAGGTAGATAATAGGAAAAGAATTATAAACATAGATTTAGTGTATACTATCTAATAGGCTAGTATTGATTGGTACGAGGTAATAACTTAGTCAAATATCGAATACGATGCTTAATATGAGGTAAAGATAAGGGTTAGTATAGCAACACACGTAGCCGGACAAAGGTGCGGAGTGAAATTTTCTAGATGCCGGACCAAGGATTTAGAAATACATAACTTATCACTTTGCATGCAAGATACTAGGAAAGAATTGTTATAGTTAGAATTATCAAGTTATGAACTTGTGGTGAACATGTAAACCCTAGTTACTTTGATTAGTTGATTAAACTCCAACATTCGAAGCTGTTAGTTGTCTCCATTAATTTCGATAGTTATTTTCATTTATTTAGAAATAGAAAACCCCCCTTTTATCATTTTTGCTTTCCAAGAAAGTAATTGACTGAACAATAGTAATAATAGATTGAAGTTAAGTCTAAACTATTTTCCTCGTGGGAAAGATCTCAACCTCATTAGTTGGGTTATTTACTTGACAAGACCGCTTTACTTCTTATTTGAGAAGTAAGTTTGAGCGTATCTTTATCCTTTTTAAGGATTAAGACTAGCCTCTTAGTTTTATGTCATCACATTCATAGGTTGAAAATGTGGAAAAATTTAAAAAATTTATTTTCTCTAGTTGGAGGTTTACATAGACCTCTACATATACATAATATATATTCATATCGAGTGTACATAGACCATTCATATAGGAAGGTTACATAGCCTTCAACTTTTATTTCACATATATCTATAAAAATATAGAAATAGTCTCAATGATTGTCTCTTCTCATACCATCTAAACGGATATCAAAATATGGGCATAGCCCTTACATCAATTCAACAAGACCATGTATATGTCATATGAAAGTGCAATATCCAAATAACAAAGAAAGGAATGATAGAGTCAATAAGCTCATAATAAGATCCAAAGCTAGAAGATAGTGTTGCCCTCGAAAGTTGAGGACCTACCCCACTTGGATGAAAGGAAGAATCCAAGTATTAAAAAATATCGCCTTCCGAACTCTTCATCAACTGGAACCTAATATGTTTGGGAGAAGGGAAGAAAACATGGTTAGTACTCCACATGTACTAAGTATGAGATCTTATGCACATACACAAGCAAAACATGCTAAAAGGGACTTTTTATCAAAGCATGTCATTCTACCCCGTTTTAGGGGCGTAATGCAAAGTCAAGTAAGTCATATTAATCAACCAAACATGCATACTACCTCAACAAGTAATATTTATCCCAACACACTTGGAATCATGATTTACTACAACCCTAACATCAAGGAATAGTATCACAAGAATGGATAAGAGTTAAACATATCATAATAAGCAAGACAACTACTCACAAGTCCTTATCAAGTCAATAAGTACAATGACCAAGCAAAGCCCCATAACTTTAATCAAACAAGTATCCTCAACAAGAAAACATGGCCAATGTCCAACTTTACATATCATGGCACATAGGCTTGCATTTCATCTTATATTATCATTTTAGTCCAAGGCATATTCATAAACAAACTAATCAACATATAGTATCAATAATATGACATAATCATCATATATATACATCATATATTATCTTACATAAACATATAAGAACCTCCTCCAAAGACTCCCCTCCAGACTAACTAGTGAAATGTCTAGATAGAGTCCCATACCCCCGCCTAGACTAGGATAGACCCCTTTAGTTATCTAAGTTAGAGTTCAAGTCCTTTAATTCATTTTACCTCTATCGAAACATCTTTCCCTAACCGACATAGACCACATGAGCTAGTGCGGATTCGGTGTCATAAAACCCTACACCAAAAGAAGGCAGACTACTTTCCAATATAGTACTAAAACATAAAATATAGCAACTTTGTGGATCCACTAGCTAATATTCCTATGGGGGAAACATAGTTCAAGAATTAGGAGATGTAGTTGGGACACTCTTTATGCGCCATGCCTTATAGTCTCCAATCTCAAGAGTGATGTAGTGTTCCTACCTTCCCTATGTGGGAAAGGATAATTCTCGATCTAGTTAACTCGGTGCTAACCTAGAGTCCCTTTTTGAAATGTCTTTAAGCCTTTAATTATCAGTCATAACTTAATTTAGGCTATAGGGTCTACTTCTTGTATAATTATCATCATCAATATCTCAATAAGAATTGTATAAGTCTTTTCATCACAATTCATATAAGTGAGGTTAACACTCTAGCATTTAATAACATATTAAGGCTCATTGATACTTTTCACCATCTTTATAACACATAGACCTTAATCAACCTCACAACATAGTCAAGACATTTCAATTCAACATCATACCACCCTATAATCCTAGTATAAGGCATACTCCAATGTAATATCATTGCTTAGCAACAATTAATCATAATTGGAAGTAAAGATTGAGATTCCAAGACTTACCAAGTCTTTCTCATAGTCTCTCATCAAGGTCTTACCATCAACCCATAACTCAACCCAACTAGGGGAGTCACATCATCGCACAATGATAACCAATAGAATAACAAGGCCAATTGCATCTCTATAACATAATTCATCTTTAGATCACAACTTGAGACAAGGTACATAGACAAATTTCACATTATAAGTCATAACCTAAATCACATATCAAGAACTAGCATGATAGGACTATATTTAATCTTAATTTAACCATAGTATCACCATAGGATAGTAATCTAATAAACAACCAACTCAATAGAATGATCAACCTACAACATAGGTCAAGATCTCTACCTAGGGTTAGGGATAGATTGTCATATTCTTCAATTTAGACCAAACCATCAACAATTGCCAAAAACAAGTTGAATTACATTATATCTACTCAATATAACCCTAAGAATCTATTAACAACTCAATCCATAATTTCATTTCGTAATTGAATAAAACCCATTAGAAAACTCAACTTTTTTGAAATCTATTTTGAAGGAACCCTTTGAGGAAAGAATCTTAAAGGTGAATGGAACCCATACCTTAATGTTTTTCAATAATTTTATAAAGAATCCACCCTTTTTCCAGCCCCCAAACCCTAGTTCTTACTAGCCTTCAATGGTGAGTTCATGTAGAGAGAGAAATAAGAGAGAAGAAGAGAGTTTATCTTTGAGAGTTGTCTTTCGGTTAATGAAGGTTAAGGGTATTTATAGAGGGTATTAATTAACTTTATTAGTCTCTCTTTAATCCCTAACTAACCCCTAAACTACATGATTAATTAAATGAAATCATTAAAAATTCATAAGTGAAACTTGACCCTCACCGACAAGACCCCGATCGATTATCCGTCGGTGAGTCGACGGACAATCCCCCTCTGTCCTGCACTCCGTCGTCTCGGTTAGAGACTTTACAAGTGAGAGATTCCTCCATTTTTTTCTAAGTGTGGGATGACGGTGGCCTCAACGCCTCGTCGAGCCACTGACGCCTCGTCAACCATTTCCATCGCGTGTAATAATAGCTAGGTAAACAAGGGCCTTCAAGAATCTTTCTAAGTGTGGGACAACAGTAGCCTCGATGCCTCGTCGATCCAAGCACGGACCGTCATCTGTCCCATCGATGCACACTGCCAGGCAGTGCTGCATCAAAATGTAAGGGTCCTTCTCAAGGGCCCTTGGTTGGTCCTTGAGGAGTCGTACACAGACGTTTCAATCATGAAATAATTCAAATACCCATTAGCTACCTTTTCACCCATTTTCATACATTTTCGACTCCTAAAAGTTAGTAAAAAGGCTAAGGCACACTAAAATCACTTTGAACTAACTTCCCAGACATTTTTGGACGTTTTTGTTCTTAAGCCTTATAAATGACCTATATTCATTGAAAATGGACTTAGAAACAGTGTTTAGACTTTATGATAATGATGTTAGGTTTTACCATGAGTCTTGGATTTTAAAGGTGTTACATTTTCCCCCGTAGGAACATTCGTCCCCAAATGATACTAAAACTCTTTTGAATGAAGGAATAGACCCAAGACTAGAAGCCCAATCAATCAACAATATCCATTTAACATATGTCATGTTTCTTCAACAAAGAAAATATCAAAACTCATATTATCACACCTAAGGCTCAAAACACTTCATCATGAGGCATTTCCTTTTCACAACACTTATGATCTAAACATACATCACATCAGTCAATTAGCACAAAGTCCAACTTAACAACATGCTACCTATCATTTAATGAAGACTCACCATATCAAAATGCACAACATAACTCAAAGCAAGAAAAAAGTTAAAATTTCAAGTTTTCAATATCAATACTACAGTTACTTCACTTTGAAACTTACTATCAGATTTTCAAAAATGCCATTTCTGTAACCCTTCACCCAAAAATCAAGAAACCACAATTTTCTCAAAAATATGAAGATAACGGGACTTCATATCGGCCTCGGCCTCCCATGTAGCACCCTCATATAATTGATTTTTCCATAACAATTTTATGGATACCACGATTTATTCCTCAACTTCATGACTTACCTATAAAGAATTTGAACCGGGACTTCCTCATAAGAGAGGTTATCCTTGACACCAAGAGCCTGAATAGGAAGAATGGACTCGGGGTCAATGATACACTTTTTAAACATAGAAACATGGAAAACCGAATGAACCGAAGCCAATTCACGAGGACTCAATTTCCCTTTCTTTGCAAACCTAAACACCCCTTTCATTGGTGAAATTTTGAAATAAACCTTATCACCTTTTTCGAACTTCAAATCCCTTCTCCTATTATCGGCATAAGACCTTTGCCGACTATAGGCCATTTCGAACCGGTTCCTTATATTAGGAACCTTTTCCAAAGTCTTATAAATCAACTCAAGACCAAGAAGTGATGTCTCACTCACTTCAAACCATCCAATAGGAAACCTACACCTCCTACCATACAAGGCTTCATAGGGATCCATGGAAATGGATGAATGAAAATTGTTATTGTAGGCAAACTCCACTAAAGGTAAATGTCTATCCCAACTCCATTTAAAATCAATAATGCATGCTCTAAGAATATCTTCAAGGGTTTGTATCGTACGCTACGCTTGACCATCCATTTGGGGATAAAAAGTCGTCCTCAAATTTACCATAGTACCTAACACTTTTTGGAACGACCTCTAAAATCTAGATGTGAATTGTGCACCCCGATATGATATGATGGATAATGGAATGCCATGGCGGCACACAATCTCATCTAGGAAGATTCTTGCATAATCCTCCGCCGAATATGAAGACTTGATGGGGATAAAGCAAGCGGATTTAGTCAGTCGATCCACAACCGCCCATATGGAATCATAGGACTTTTGGGTCCGGGGTAAACCTACTACAAAGTCCATATTGATGTCTTCCCACTTCCAAGTTGGAATTTTGATCTCTTGTATTAAGACACCTGGCGTTAGGTGTTCGGCGTTTACTTGTTGTCAATTCGAACACTTAGCGACAAATTCCACTATGTCCCTTTTTAGACCTTCCCACCAATATATTTCCCTTGGGTCATGGTACATTTTTGTCGACCCATGATGAATTGAGTAGGGGGACCCATGTGCTTCTTCTATGATCTGAACCCTCAACCTATATACATCGGGAACACACAATCTCTCTTGGTACTTTAACACACCATCCCCTATAGGGAGAATGACTCATTAAACTTGCCAAGAACCGATTCTTTCAACTCCATCAAAGTTAAATCAAGTTGTAGTTTGGACTTCACCTCAACCACTAAAGATGACTCTGAGTTATGATGAACTATGGCACCCCCATCCGGATCACTCTCATACATCACCCCCAACCTAGCCAACCTATGCACTTCCTTTGCTATGTGCTTTTTGGCTTCATTAAGATGGGATACACTACCCACATTCATCTGACTTAAGGAATCCACAACTACATTAGCCTTGATGGGGTGATAAAGGATACTCATATCAGAATCTTTCAACAAATCAAGCAACCTTATTTGTCGAAGATTTAACTGTTTATGGGTAAACACATATTGGAGACTCTTATTATCGGTAAAAACATCCACATGAACCCTATACAAATAATGCCCCCAAATTTTAAAAGCAAACACCACAGCCGCTAATTCAAGGTCATGGGTGGGGTAATTCCTCTCATTTACCTTTAGTTGCCTATAGTCATAAGCTATCACCTTCATGTTTTGCATAACCACACACCCCAAACCCACTCGAGATGCGTCACAATACACCACAAAACCCTCTGTACCCTCCGGTAAGGTCAACACCGGAGCGGAAGTAAGCCTATCTTTCAATAATTAGAAGCTCTTCTCACATGTCTCTGACCACTCAAACTTTTTACTCTTTTGGGTGAAAGTATTCAAAGGAGACGCAATGGACGTGAAACCATCCACGAACCTCTGATAGTAACCCGCTAAACCCAAAAAACTCCTGATGTCAGTCAATGGTCTAGGCCAATTTTTCACCGCTTCCGTTTTCCTTAGGTCTACTTCAACTCCCTCACTGGAAATGATATGCCCAAGAAAAGTAACCGATCTCAACCAAAACTCACATTTACTATATTTGCCATAAAATTTATGTTCTTTAAGGGTTTGCAACACTACCCTCAAATGACCCATATGATCATCCTCATTCTTCGAGTATACAAAATATCGTCAATGAAACAATAACAAAAAAATATAGGAAATTTTGAAATACTCTATTCATTAGGTCCATAAATGCCACCAGAGTATTAGTGTGACCAAAAGACATGACCAAGAACTCATAATGGCCATACCTAGTCCAAAAGGCCATCTTCGGTACATCCTCCCCTCTCACCCTTAGTTGATTATACCCTGACCTCAAGTCTATCTTTGAAAAGTAACTCGCCCCTTGGAGTTTGTCAAATAAGTCATCAATCCTAGGGAGAGGATAATTATTCTTAATGGTGACCTTGTTGAGTTGGCGGTAGTCAATACACACTCCCAAAGACCCATCCTTCTTTTTGACAAATAATAACGGAGCTCCCCATGGAGATATACTAGGCCTTATAAAGACCTTGTCAAGCAAATCCTTGAATTTAGACTTAGTCTCTTTCAATTCGGCCAGAGACATCCGATATGGAGGGATTGAAATGGGATTTGTTTCCGGTAGCAAATCGATACCAAAATCAATTTCCCGTTTGAGAGGAATACCGGGAAGGTCATTAAGAAAAACCTCAAGAAATTCATTCACTACGGGGACCGACTCAATAGGAGGAATTTCGAAATCAAAATCTTGGACTCTTCTTACTATGTGATAGAGACAACCCTTTTATATCATTTTACATGCTTTTAGACAAGATATGATGCGACCTCTAGGAATAAAATTTCCCCCCTTCCACTCAACAACGGGTTCATTTGGGAAGTTAAACCTCACCACTATTGTCCTACAATCAATGGATGCAGAACATGCATGCAACCAATCCATACCCAATATAATATCAAAATTAAGCATATTGAGTTCTACTATATCGACATAAGAAACTCAATTGGGCAATGAAATAGGACAATTTTGATAGACTCTTTTAGCAACAACTGACTCTCCCACCGGAGTAGACACTAGAAAAGGCTCATGCAAAATATTGGGTAAAACATCAAACTTTTTAGCTACTAGAAGTGAACACAGGACAAAGTAGAACCAAGATCAAGTAAACCATACACATCAAAAGTAAAGATTTTTAACATACCGGTCACCACGTCAGGAGTAGTCTCTTGCTCACCCCTAGAGCGGAGAGCATAGAAGCGGTTCTTCTTTGGAGCAGCACTAGAACCACTTGCTTGAGTTTGGCCACTACCCTTGTCATGACTCTTCAAGTTTGGACAATCTCTCATTTTGTAACCACTTGTTCCATAACTAAAGCAACTATCCGTCCCCTTAAGGAACTCACCATCGTGCTTTTAACCACACTTTCCACAAGTTGGCTTCTCCTTTGGTGAATTAGAACCGTTTTGCTTCATAAATATAGGGTTAGACACCCTATCACCACTAGCTCTAGGTAATTTTGTAGAGACTTGATTTGAACCCAACTTCTTAAATTTAGGCTTATCTTGTATCTCAAGCCTATTCCTTGAGGAGCCTCTTTTAAATGACCTAGCCCTCTTAGCATCTCTACCTTTTTTATTAGATCATGCCTCCTCAACCCTTCTTGCATATACCACAAGAGACAAATGTTCATGTTGTCATGTAGCATGGCCGATTGGAACTCCTCTTGTAACTCCTCCAACACCCCTGTCACAAAATGGCTCATTTGGTCTCTAGGATCGGAGACTAATGAAGGAGCATATTTGGACAACTTAATAAATTCCAAAGAGTACTCATGAACACTCTTCCCTCCTTGGCGAAGATTGATGAACTCAGTCACCTTCTCCTCCCTCATCTCTCTAGGGAAGAATCGATCTAGAAAAGTTGCCTTAAAGATCTCCCAAGTCACCGGACCACCCCTCAACGGCCTTATGAAATTCAGCAGGCATAATAGTTCTTCAATTAATATATACCTCTTAATTTGGATTTAAGGCTTCACCCTTTCAATTTCTTTACTACTTCGATTCCAATATTTAGTTTACTTTAAGTTTTTGTTAGTGTGAAAGGATACTCGTTCTATCACCCACAAAGAGAATACAATAGAAGAGAAACCACACATAATGTTCGGACAAGTATTTTACGAAAATATAATCTTTAATTTCCTCTGCATTTCTTGTTTTACTCCTTATATGTAAGTGTGTGAGGCAAAGTTATAATTATTCTGATTGAACCGGTAGCTTACTCTACCAATATCACAATTGACAAGGTGAAGATATTATTTTTTGAAGGGAAAGAACCCATGTGATAAGGGATAAAAATAAACAAAAAAATCATTAGCTTATTTAAAGCATGATTTCAATGCATGTCAACTGGAGCTTCACATATGAAGTTTTCTTCTATTATCCTCATCAATGTTCTTGCACAATGTTGCGTCTGTAAACATATAGTTCATTATTATTGAAGAAAATTTTGTAAAGCCAATTAATATATATTCCACTTTGTTGGAGATCTTGAATGTTATGAACAATGGCATTGAATTTAACTTGGTGATATCCTATACTTAAAATTATAAATATTGGTAATCCAGTTGCTAGCTACATTGGAGTAATTGTTGATAAGTGCTTCAAAATAGTCAATTTGTTTCATAGTTTTTAGCAAGTAAAATAAAGTAATGTTTTTCAGTTATTTAGCATTAAGTTATTTGTTGTTTTCAAGTTGATAGGGTGGAGTTAGTGGGAATGTGTAGCCACTATCTTTTAGTTTCTTTTTTTTTTTTGATAATTTTGATTAGTTGTAGGCCTATTTAATAGGCCACTACTGTACCTTTTTTGCTGCACTGAAAAAGACTTTAGAAGTTCTCTTTTCTCTTTCTCTGTGTCCTTTTAAATCCCCAACATATTGAGGTATCAGAGCAACACAAGAGAGAACAACCCTTTCTCTCTTAATGCAAGCGAGATCAAAATAATTGGGCGATAGAGTGAGAGTTGTCTACAGCAAGCAACAATTCCAACTCTTCCTCTCAGCCCCTGATCCAATATCCAAAAGGGGAAAATATCATCTATAAAGTCTAAAAATGAAGACAATGTTCAAGTCCTACGAGCTATGGGATTTGGTGTAGACAGGGTATGTTGAGCCAAATACGGCATCGATTCAACCTGACAATCAACTACTGGAGACTCGCAAGAAAGATACAAAGGCATTATTTCTCATCCAATTTGTATTGGATGATGAAAGTTTCCCCAGAATTGCAACAACGAAAAATTTCAAACAAGCATGAGATACTCTAAAACAAGAAATTTGGGCGATAAAAAGGTAATTACTGTAAAATTACCAACACTTCTTCATGAGTTTGAAACTTTGGCCATGAAAGAAAAAGAATTTGTGCAGGAATTTATGTCTAGAGTGTCTGCAATCGTTAATCACATGAAAACATATGGTGAAAATGTTAATAATGAAACGGTTATGAGTAAGGTGTTGAGAAGTTTAACTAAAGGCTTTCATCATGGTTTTTCTTAAATAGAACAATCTAAGGACCTACATACTTATAATTTTGATGAATTAATGATTTAATTGTTACCCCATGATGTTCGAATCAGTAGGTCCTATGAAAAGGTAAAGGAAAAGGATTTTTAGGCGAAGGGGATGCCCTTTTACAAAGGAAAATCAGAATATTGAGGTGGTCGCCATGGCAGAGGAAGAGGTAGTTATCAAGGTCAAGGTCGTGGAAAAAGTAGAAGAAGAGGACATTTTGGTGAACAACATCAAAATAGAAATGACACTCGGTGTAGATATTGCAAGAAGTCGGGCCACATAGAAGTATATTGCTTGACCAAGCAAAGGGATGACCAAAAGCAAGCAAATTTCATAGAGGACATTTAAGAGGGGAGTAATATATTCATGAGTCGATCTTCTATTGATGATGGACTTCATGGAGTGTGGTTCATGGACAGTGGGTGCTCAAACCATATGTATGGAAAAAGGTCACTATTTAAAGACCTTGACAAATCCTAGAAAAGTGAGATTCAACTTGGAGACAACACGCCAACGAAGGTTGAAGGGAGAGGTAGGATTACCATAAAAACCACTCAGGGTAATGTAAAGCTCCTACATAATGTGCAATGTGTTGCAAATCTGTGTTTGAAAATCAAAATTATCGATTCCAATAAAACATTGCAGAAACACGAAGTTTCCAAAGTGTAATGAATTAGTAAGAGAGATGAACATAAATTATTTAAGAAAAAACTAAAATCTGTAAACGAACAAGAATCTGGAAAATTAGAATAGAAAAAATATCAAGCATATTGAATGCAGAGTGTCCTCTTAAGGAAATTATTCTCCTCTCGTATCTCAGGTTTGATTTTGAAAATGTCCTCCCAAGATAGAATGATGTCAATAACCAGCATATTGATACTCAAAACTCTGGTGTCAGCGAACCACTCAACAATAGTAAAGTACACGAATAAACTTTGTGCAGCAGCAGAAGAAGAAAAAATCAGAAAAATTCATAAGAAAAAATTTTGAAATAATGAATGGTATTTATAGGCAAGATGAACACGTTCCGAAAGGTTGCAACCCTTTAAGAATCCACACGACCACTAATAAAAGTTTGCAACCTTTCAAACGGTCCTGGATGTTCCTGAAAGTTAAAATCTTTCAAAATAGTCATTTGCAAATGATGAGAAATTTAAATAAAACCAAAAAAGATTTTAAATAAAATGGGTTGCGCGGATCCGAGTAGAGTCGGGTTAATCAACAAAAAAGTTTTAATGTTTCGATTAATCTCAACTAAAATAATTTAAAATGTTTCCATTATCAACTAACTAATTGTGAACATTTTCTCCATTTTAAAAAATAACTAAATAATTAAAACAAATTTTATCCAAAATATAATCTCTCGATCGATTTCCAATGCCGAAGCCGAAGTCGAGCGAGAGACAACGAAGATGGGGCGAGGGGGTCCCTCTTTCCAACCCTTTTAACAATTAATAAGAGTGTTTCTATATTTAAACTCTCCTATTTTTCTTTCTACCACCGATAAGGGACAAGTTCCTTTTCATTAAATCATAAGAAGACTTTTAAAATTCCCAACTCTTCAAGTTCCTCTCTTTTCATATTCCCTCTATTTCCCATCAATTCATGTTACATACCCAACAATATGTTCCTCATTTAGCTCATAACTTTTTAAGTGTTGGGCAATTGATAGCTGGTGATTACTCTATTTTGTTTGACGATTGTTGTTACACTGTTTATGATAAGAAATCTGCACAGAGCATTTTCATGATTTCTGTGACACAAAATCATATGTTCTTATTAGAAGTGTCTAGTGTGCAAAATTGTTCTTTAATTGCAAAATTAGTAATACTAGTTTGTCGCATCAAAGGTATGAACATCTGAATGTTAAAGGGCTGAAGTTGTTGGGTTAAAAGAATGTGGTCATTGCGCTGCCTAAAATTGATGATCCTTAATTCTGTGAAGGTGTGTCTACGGGAAGCAAAGTAGAGTCTCATTTCATGTAAATAAGGCATGGAGGGCTTCAAGTTGTCTTGAGTTGGTGCACAGTTATGTTTGTGGTCTTATGAGTATCAAATCCTTAGGTGGAAGTTGATATTTTTTGCCATTTACTTATTATTATAGCAAATGAGTTGGGCTTATTTCTTGAAGTTCAAATATGAAGTTTTTGAGAATTTCAGGAAACTCAAGGCATTAGTAGAGAAGCAAAGTGGATGTTCTTTAAAACCTCTCTGTTCCGATAGAGGTGGTGAATTCTCTTCTAAAGAATTTGATGATATTTGTGAGGAAAATGGTAATCACAGGTAGTTGTTAGCACCACATACGTCGGAGCAAAATGGAATGACCGAGCGAAAAATCAAACTATTGTGTTAATTACTCTTAGCATGATGAAAGAAGCAGAACTTCCAATGAAGTTTCGGGTAGAACCAGTACAAACAACAGTGTATCTTCTCAATATATCACTGATAAAGGCATTCATGAATCGAACCCCATATGAAGCCTGAAGGGTAGAAAGACAAGGTAAGCCATCTAATTTTTTTTTGGCTGTTTAGCATATGCTCTGGATACTTTTCCATCTTGTCGCGAACTTGATGTGAAATCAGAAAAAATGCATTTTTGTAGGTTATAGTCCTCAATCCAAAGCATATAAATTGTATAACCCAATGAGTATCAAAGTTATCATAAGCAAGGATGTAAAGTTCAATGAAATAGGAAGTTGGGCTTGTAATGGAAGAAATATTACATCACCAACAAATTCTCTAATTCCTGATGATGCACCAAAGTCACCGGTAGCTAAAAAATTGGCTCCAATAACATCTGAAATTATTGGAGAATTTTCGGCAGAGCGAAGTCCACTAAGATGATCAACAAGGGAAAGAAGACCAAATCTGAGATACTCTAATAACATGTATACTTCTTGTCAAATTATCTCTTCTTATTTTAGATACTATATATTTGGGAGAACTAATTGAAAAAGAAGAGTGGCGGCAAGCAATGATTGAAGAAATGAACGTTGTCGAAAAGAATGAAACATGGAAATTGGTTAACTTACCGGGTGGTAAGAATGTGATTGGTCTAAAGTGAGTTTATTTCACAAAAGTACAATGCAGATGTATCTATTGAGAAGCACAAAGATCGACTTGTTTTAAAGGGATATGCACAAGAACAAGGAGTCAATTTTTATGAAACATTCTCTTCCGTAGCACGCTTTGAAATGGTGAGAACTCTCTTTTATCTTGTTTCTTAATGCTCTTGTCCAGTGTACCAATTTGATGTGAAGTCTTCCTTATTAAACGACGACTTGGAGAAAGAAGTTTATGCTGCTCAACCAGAAGGTTTATTGTGAGCGGACAAGAAAGTAAAGTGTATAGGCTGAAAAGGGCCTTATATGGGCTAAAGCAATCCCCACGAGCATGGTATAGCAAGATCAGTTCTTATCTCCAGGAGAATGGATTTGAAAGAAGAAAAAATGATGCATCTCTTTATGTAAAGAAACGAGGTAATTTTGATTTCTTGGTGATGTGTCTTTATGTAGATGATATGATTTATATGGTCTCTTGTGAATCTCTTATTGCTTAATTTAAGTCATTCATAATGAAACTTTTTGAAATGACAGACTTAGGATTGTTTCATTAGTTTCTTGGTCTTGATATTAACCAAGTTTTAGATGGAATTTTTGTCTCGCAAAAAAAAATATGCAATTGATCTTCTTTGGAGAATTTATCCTGTTGGGTTATAGGATAGCTTATACACCTATTTACGTATATGAGAAGCTCATATATCATGATGGTGGGTTTGACGGATGCTCGTTGCTTTATAAGTATAGTTGGTGGTCTGAATTGTTTGTCACACACACGGCCCGACATAACATTTCCTATTAGTGTGGTTTCCAATTCATGCATAACCCAACAAAGCATCGTTCTGGGGCAGTTAAGGATTTTATGATATGTTGCTAGAACTACTGATATTCGAATTTGGTATTCAAGAAAACAGATTTTAGATTATTTGGTTTCACTTATAGTTATTGGGCAGATTATCTTGATGATAGAAGAAGTACTTCTGGATATGCATTTTCTCTTGGTTCAGGTGTTATATAATGAAATTCAAAGAAGCAAGAAATTGTGGGGTTGTTGTCATCTGAAAGAGAATATATTGTTGCCACTGCATCATCATGTCAAGCGGTTTAGATTAAGAGATTTCTTGCTGATACATTTAAGGAGCAAGCTGCTGGAACTGAGATTTTCTGTGACAACAAAGCAACTACCGCAATAACGAAAAATCCAAAATTTCACAGTATAATAAATCATATAGACATTCGGTACCATTTTATCCGATATTTGGTAGCGAGTGGAAGTATTATGTTGAAACATTGTGACACAAATGAGCAAGTTGCATATATTCTAACCGAAGTACTTCCAGTTGGAAAGCATAAGTACTTTAGACAAGAGACGGGAGTGACAAGCTTTGAAGCAAGGGACAATGTTGATTAGTGCTTCAAAATGGTCAATATGTTTCCTAGTTTTTAGCTAGTAAAAAATAATGATGTTCACTTATTTAGTATTAAGTTATTTTTTGTTTTCAAGTTGATAGGGTGGAATTAGTGGGCATGTCTATTCACTATATGTTAGTTGCTTATTTTTAGCTAATTTTTGTTAGTTGTAGGCCTATTAGATAGGTCACTATTATACCTTTGTTTGCTACGATAAAAAAGACTTTAGAAGTTCTCTTTTCTGTCTCGGCATCTTTTTCAATCCCCAATAGTAATTTCTGAGAGTGCTCTACAAGTTAATTAGTGTTCTGAATTTGTTACATATGCTTTGGCTGTTGCATATCACTTATTTTTTTACTAATGACCTTTATGTCCTCCATACTTAAGACACGTCTTTTACAACATAAGATTCTCTAATAAAGATATAGTAACATTGTTCGGAGGCCATGTTCGTATATAAATTGAATCTGCTTATTATGAAGATCTGGGAAATAGGTGAGGCTGAAGCTTTTTAGTGAGTTCAAACAGTGACAAATGAAAGGGACGTAAGCTTATCATGAAGATCATATTGTTTATAGCTTCTTCTTTTTTTTTTTTGTGGACATTAGGGATGATAGTGTTTTTCATAAATAGTAATAAGTATTTATATCATATTCTACAAGCCAAGTAGATGGTAATCTCTAGCAATGAGAATTTGGAATCCACTATTGATCAAACAAGTAATTGTGACAAAATGAGGGAAAGATTATCTTTTCTTTAAAATTGCTCCTAACCCTGCTTATCCAGAAGAATTTCCAAGACCATGTAGGTAGATGTTCTAAATATGAATTAGAAAACCAACCAATAATTGAATATTTATTATACGGTGATAAAAATTGAGATATGGTGTTTTGGAATTGATCGTTGTCATCTCTAATATATGGATTGTGTAGGCGTGGTGTTGGCCCTTCACTATCAAGAATGAACTAACAATTGGCACCAACAAACATATGGACAATGATTTTCTCACACTGCTTCTACAGGATCACATCAGAGGACTTCAAGTGTTTCACGAGAATCAATGGGTTGATGTTCCTCCTATGTGTGTTGCTCTTGTGGTAAACATTGGAAATCTTCTATAGAGTAGTTTTCTTTTTCTTTTCTAATCCATGTACGATCGATAGGAGTGAATATACCATTTTCTTATTTTGATTCTTTTTTCAGCTCATATAAAATGACAAGTTCATAGGTGTTGGGCAGAGAGTATTGACAAATAAAGTTGGACCAAGATTGTTAGTTCCATGCTTCTTGTACAAAGATTCAATTTCATCTTCCAACCTATCACGCCCCGAGACTACACCTTGGACGTGGCAGGCACCCAATAACCGTTGTTGGTCTTGAGCGAACCCTTGGCCTGGCTTACGTAACTCAAAAGAAGACTTAATTCAAGAAATAAATTTAAAATAATACTTACCCAAAGTTACAATTCAAGTCTTAACGTTTACAAGTGAAATGAAAAGACCAAAGAAATTTATACTATCTGTCAATGAAGCCCCTAAAATAAAAAGGGATGTTGGGATGGGACCCCCAATCTACCTACCACTGAAAACTAAAAACAATAAATTAATTGATAAATATGTCACACGGAATAAAAGGAGGCTCACCAACTAACTTTGTGCTGCTTAGTGGATCAACAGTACGCCAGAAAGTTGGACTTAGTTACCTGCGTGTGCATCATAATACGATTCAAGTCAACAGGCATCAGTACATCGAATGTACAAGTATGAGAGTTGGAATGCTAAACAATAACTTAAGCTTGAAAATGAGTAAGAAGGAACACTTTCCTTGGCTCTGCTCAACTCATGAATAAATAACTCATTATAACTAAATCATTTCATTATATAGCAGTTTAAAGACATGTGCAATATAAAGAAAAACTGTTTAAAACATGGTTTTCAATTCTGCATATGCAAAGATACAATTGACTCTATGACGTATGTAAAATTATAAAATAATCTTATGTAAACTCATATGCTTTATAAAAGACATCATGCTTCCTCTCAAAGTCTACTCGTGCAATACATGAATGAAGTCCCATACCCTCATTCATACTAACCAGAACCTCTTGAGGAACCATGGAACTACTACTATGGGATTTTCTCTAATCGACAATCATAACTTATTTGCTATATAGATGACACAACATTTTACCTTACGCTACAAAGGACCATCCTAAACTTTCCAGAGTATAGGACCTAAACTGCCTAATGGATCCACTAGTAAAATGTGAAAAGGATTCATCTAAAAGTATGACCCTTCTCTACACATTACGACTACATGGTTTTCATGGAAACTTGATTTAATATGAAACTCACATTCCCACATCGGTACTCAATACTACTCCAAAAAAATATGCTTATCTTGTATGTTAAAAAACAACTTTTCGTGTAATTTGAGATTAGTGCTCAAAAACATAGCTCAACGGCTATCTTGGAAATCTCAGTTTCCCTTCTTGCTTCTTTTTATAAAGCTATAACTCTTTTATGAAAACCAGCCCGAACGCTCTTTGGAAAACTTAATTTCCTTACTTTTTAAAATATGAAAGCATTTAAATCTCTTTGGGGATACTTAGTCCCCCTATATTTTACTCTTTACTTATCTTGAAACTTGATCCTTAAAACAACTATTCAAGAAATACTTAGTTCCCTTATATTTCTTCGAATGAAGAACATCAACTCTTTAATCTATTAGAAACTTAACTCTTAGAGAATACTTAGTTCCCTTATAACTTTTAAAGAAAATTGAACTCAACTCTTTACTCTTTGCTTAACATTGAACTTGAGCCTTAAACAAAGTTAACATTTTTAATAAAAACTCTTTAAAACTTTAAAAACTTGCTTGGACTTGCTTCTTAACTTTTAGACTTGAGTCTTAGCTTCTTAGACTTTGATCTTAACTTTCCTTTAATTTGATTAGGGATTCAAGGTTTTCATAATGTTTAGACGTACCATAGAGTGTTGGAATAAACTAGGAAACGTGGATACATCACTTAGGAACTTGTACAAAAATATAGGGAATGAATGGGGTGAACTGGCATCCTTGGCGCTCTGAGACGCGTGGGGTGCTACGCCCCAAACATCAGAGCCAAGTTGGAGTGCTCTGGCTGGTGGGCCGCACAAGGCTCTACATACAGAGACTGTCCTGTGGGGCTTTGGGGGGCACGTTGCCCCAAGGCCCTACAGACCCGGGTTTTGACTTTTCTTTTTTTTTTCATCTCTAATCTCCCTAAACTTCCTTGGATATTACCCCAATCATATAGGATCACTAATAAACTCATTACACAATATATTAGACTCGAAAAACAGCCAGGAAACACGAATCCAATCACAAAAAGCATACTACAACCTAACTATCAACTGACCAACCATTGTTTTTCAAGAACTTCAACGTTCATCATTGAATTTACTCAAAACATACTTAATTGAACAAATTGGTGTGTGGGTGAACTAATCCAGCACGGTAAGATCTTACATACATTTTAGGGACACCCTTGATAGATTCTACTCGCGAAACCTTAGCGTTCTTGATAGATTCTTTGTCTTTTCTCCTCTCTCCTTCTTCTCTTCTCTTTTTTCCCAAGCCTTAAGAGTGAATAGAATTTTCTAAAACTGAAGGCTTAGTTTTACTCCTAATAAATCCTTAAAACGAATTATGAAATAGTAGGGTTTAAAGACCACTTTACCCTTATTAAAATCCAAATTGAGACCTCCCTCATTCCAACAACCCAACTTCCAATAGGTATATCACCCTTATACGATATTAAAAATACGCAAACTCGGACCCATTGGAAAGATATCTACAAGGGCTTTCAAATCATATAAAAATTGACTCTAACTCATCTTTATCTAGAAGGTATGTCTTTTTTAAAATGGCCAAAAACTCACGTTTAAACTTAGAAAATTTTCCATATCTTCCCTATTCTTTCCAAAAGTGATTACTTTTGGTTTCTTAGCCTATTTTTAGCTATTTCGAGTTATGAGATGTTACAACATCTTCCCCTTGGAAACATTCGTCCTCAAGTTACAAGTATTTAACTAAGTTAAGGATAGTAACATCATTTCAGCACTCAACAAAAAAGAGCAAGTAATAACATGCTTACACATAGTCTTATAAAGTGTTAAGAATCGAATTAAGTACCTTGGTCTGCATTCTCTCCGGATTCAAAGAGATGTGGACATATCTTCTGCATATCCTCCTCAGCTTCCCAAGTCATTTTTTCAACAAATTGTTCCTCCAAAGGACCTTGACGGATGCAACTTCCTTAGTTCTCAACTTGCGAACTTGACGATCTAAAATCTGAACCGGAATCTCTTCATAGGATAACCTATCCTTAATCCCAACATCCTCAGTTGGTACTATCAATGAAGGATCACCCAAGCACTTCTTCAATATAGAAATATGAAATATTGGTTGAACCGCTGCTATGTCTTGGGGTGGCTCCAACTTATAAACTACATTGCCAACTCTCTTGGGGATTTTGTAAGGACCAATATGTAGGGGACTAAGTTTCCCCTTCTTGCCAAACCTCATAACACCCTTCATGAGTGAAACTTTTAAATACACCCAATCATCCACCTCAAACTCTAACGACCTTCTCATAACATCTATGTACGACTTTTGGCGACTCTGTGCCATTTTCAGTCTCTCTTGAATCACTTTTACCTTATCCATAGCTTGGTGAACTTAATCTGGTCCTATTAACCCTGCTTCACCAACTTTTAACCACCCAATAAGAGATCTGCATCTTCTCCCATAAAGATCTTTATATGGAGCCATTTGGATACTCAAATGGTAACTTTTGTTGTAAATGAGCTCAATGCGAGGTATGTGATCATCCAAATTCCCTTCGAAAT
Organism: Solanum pennellii; assembly: GCF_001406875.1. Lineage (NCBI taxonomy): Eukaryota > Viridiplantae > Streptophyta > Magnoliopsida > Solanales > Solanaceae > Solanum > Solanum pennellii. The sequence continues at coordinate 19,040,257 of NC_028640.1, forward strand.
CAATCACGCAAGACCTCAACATATCTTCTAAGGTCAGGATAGTACGCCGTTCTTGTAGATCCGTATTAGGATGAAAAAAAGGGCTTAAGTTCACATTTGAACCCAAACCTTTCTAGAAATACTTCCATAAATGAGCAGTAAATTATGCACCTCTATTTGAAAAAATGGAGACCGAGACTTCATGAAGTATTACCACTTCTTTAAGGTACAATTTAGCATAATCCTTGGCCGAATAGATAGTGTTTACAAGCAAAAAGTGGATGATTTTGTTATTTATGGACAATCACCCAAATAGAATCATGTTGCCTGCGAGATCTTGGCAAGCTTGTGATGAAGTCCAATATTAACATCTTCTACTTCCATTTTGGAAGTTCTATAGCTGAGCCAAACCTCCTGGCCTTTGGTGTTCTACTTTCACTTGCTGGCAATTCGAGCACTTGGCAACAAACTCAAGAATGCCCTTCTTCATACCTTCCCACCAATAAGCGTCTCTCAAATTGAAGTACATCTTTGTGCAACCCAGATGAATGGAATATCCGGAGCTATGAACTTCTTCCGTGATCTTCTCTTAGAGTCCATCCATAATAGGTATACACAACCTACCTTGATACTTTAGCACACCATCTCCCTCTTTTTCCAAAGCTAATACTCTTTGCTTATGAACATTCGCTTTCAGATCAAGCAAATGGGTTCTTGTTCATGCTTTTCTTTCGCCTGTGACACTAGTGATGATTCATCCCCATTAGTTACCACTATCCCTCCTTTTGTGGAATCCATAAGTTTGACTCTAAGGCGTGCAAATCTGTGCACATCTTTAGCTAACTCCCTCTTTTTTTCCTCAACATGGGTGGTACTCCCATGGATAAACTGCTTAATGCATCAACAACCACATTATCCTTACCTAGGTGGTAAAGAATACTCATGTCATAATCATTGAGTAGTTCTAACCACCTCCTTTGTCTGATATTGAGCTCATTCTAGGTGAACGCATATTGTAGGCTTTTGTGATCAATGATTATGTCAACATGAACACCATACAATCTTCAAATAAGAAACTACTGCAGCTAATTCTAAGTCATGAGTTGGATAATTCTTCTCATGAACATTCAGTTGTCTGGAGGCATAAACTATAACCTTGTCATTCTGCATCAACACACATCCCAAACCAACTCACATGCATCATAGTACACCATAAGACCTTGAGTACCATCTGGTAAGGTAAAACCAAAGTGGTAGTCAATCTGTTTTTTAACTCCTAAAAGCTTTTCTCACAAGATTTGGACCATTGAAACTTGGTTTTATTCTGAGTTAGCTTGGTCAAAGGAGACGAGAGAGATTAAAATCCTTCAACAAATCTCATATAATACCCAGCCAAACCCAAGAAACTCCTTATATCTGTTAGAGATGTGTGTCTAGGCCAACTATGAACTTCCTCTATCTTTTGGGTATCAACTCTAATCCCATCACTAGAAACAATGTGCCCAAGAATGATACCAACTTAAGCCAAAACTCACACTTGGAGAACATGGCATATAACTCTTTATCTTTCAAGTCTTCAGGAATATTTTGAGGTAACTATCATGATATTCTTCATTCCTTGAGTAAACAAGGATGTCATCAATGAAGACGATGACAAACAAATCTAAATATGGTTTGAAGACTTTGTTCATAACATCTATGAATGTTGCAGGAGCATTGGCCAAACCAAAGAACATAACAAAAAATTCATAATGCCCATATCTTGTCCTCAAAGTTGTCTTTGGAATATCACATTTCCTAACTTTCAACTGATGGTAGCCTAATTTGAGATCGATTTTGAGAAGCAGGAAGCACCCTGAAGCTGGTCGAAAAGATCATATATCCTTGGGAGAGGATATTTATTCTTGATGGTCAATGTATTCAATTGACGGTGGTTATATACATTCTAAAAGAACCATCTTTCTTTCTCACAAATAAGATTGGAGCACCCCAAAGAGAGACACTTGTTTGAATATCTAACTGATCTTTCAGTTGTTCTTTCAACTCTTTTAACTCTTCTAGTGCCATTCTGTATGGCGGAATAGAGTTAGGACGAATATTGGAATGATATCTACGCCGAAGTCTATTTCTCTCTCAGGAGGAACTCCGGGTAGATCATCAAGAAGGACTTTCTGAGACTCTTTTACTTTAGGAGCTGACTAAAAAAAAGGTACCTCAGCACTTGAGCCATTAACTTGGACTAAAAGATAGATACAACCCTTTGAAATAAACTTCCTCACCTTAAGGTACAAAATTGAACAACCCTTAGGCTCTGTTGAACTACTACTCCACTCTATGACTGACTCATTTGGAATCTGAAACTTGACAACTCGAGTTTTGCAATCTATTGATGCATAACAGACATGAAGACAGTCTATACCAAGAATGACATCAATATCTACCATGTCTAACACTATTAAATCAGCCATAGTACTCTTGTGAATGACGAAAACAAGACAATCGTGATAGACTCTTTCTGCTAGAATAAATTAACTAAGAGGTGTGGAAACACTGAATGGTTCACTAAGTCCCTCAATTTCAAAGATCATGGCAACATACGGATTTAAAAAAGATAAACTCGCCCCTGGGTCTAACAATTCATAAAGACTAAATTAAAGAGTTGAATCATACCAGTGACAATGTATGCCGAATTTTCATGTTCTTGGCTATGGTTAAGAGCATACAAGCGGATTATTCCTCCGCTAGCACCAAAAGTAGCTTGCCTAGGTGCAGCCTAGTCTAGTGGAGCAACAGAAGACTAAGCTTTGTTGCCTCCATTAGCACCGCCTTGCTTGCTCTGTGGACACTCTCTCATGAAATGCCTAGTCTGACCGCACTTGAAACAACCCGTAGAGCCTTCATGACAAATACCAAAGTGATACCACACTTGGAGCAGGCAGGAGGCTAACTACCTCCCTGTGCCACCCTACCCTGTGAGTAGTCAGGTTTAACTCTGGATTCTGCTCATAGTACTCACCCTTGTTCTTAAGTGTACGTGCACTAGCCAATGATAGAGCAGGACCCTTTTTTTCTGTTGGAAGGATGTCCAGTTGGAATCATTCTTTTGCTTCCTAGACTCATTCCATGTCTTAGCTCTCTTGCTCTTGAAATCCTCTCTATCCCTAAGCTTCTCTTCCTTTACGTGTTTCTCATAGACCATTAACCTTGAAATTTCCATGTCCGCAATTAGCATGGAAGCTCTTGCTTCTTTTCTTGATGCCCGACCCAAGCCAGCAACAAACAAGTTCATTTGGCTTATCATATCTTTAACCATCTCAGAATCATAGCAAGACAGTTTGGGGAAGTTCAACCCATATTCATGAACACTCAAGGAGTCTTGCTTCAGAGTAAGGAACTCTCGTACGTTTTCTTCTTTCAGTTCCCAGAGTAAAAAACGCCCCAAGAAAACTTATTCAAACCAAGCCCAACTCGTACGTGGTGCATCCTCATACCTTCCCTCTTTCTAGTGATCGAACCAAGTCCTAGCCACATTCTTGAGTTAATATGCAGCTAGTTCAACTCTCTCAGCATCAATCACATGCATCATATCGAGTACCTTCTTCAACTCTTCCACAATGTTTTTTGGATCCTTGTATTGTTCGAACCAGTGAATCTTGGGGGATTCATCCTCATGAATTACTAATTCCTCAAAGTGTCAACCTCTTTTTGTTGAGCTCCTCTTTGTTGCCCGACTTCGTTGGTCACAACTTGACTCAACATTTGGATAGTCTCACGAAACTCAACATTGGTAACCTCCCCTTGAGGTTGCACTTCAGAAGCATTGGGTAACTCATATACTTGAGGTTTAACATTTCTCCTAACTGGACGACCTATTGTTGGTCTTTGTGGAGGCATAGTTATCTGAAACAAGTGCAAGCACAAACTAGAGAAAGAATTTTAAGGATAAACTCTAACGCACAAAATTAGTATGAAAGAAGTTAGGAATTCCTAAATGTTGTACCCTCCTAATCATAGATGTGGCGCGCTTCACATTGATGACAAAGACTCTACGGACATGACTTCATAGACTCCCTAGGACTCTTGAACTCTGTGCTATGTTACCAAGTTTTTAATGCCTCGAGACTACACCCAGGACATGGCTGGCACCTAATGACCATAGCTGGTGTTGAGTGGAATTTTTGTCAGGCTTACTTAACTCATCGGAAGACTTAACTCAAGAAATAACTATAAAATAATACTTAGCCAAAGTGACAACACAAGTCTTAATGTTTAAAAGTTAAATGAAAAGACCAAAGAATCTAACACTATCAGTCTATGAAGCCTCTAAAATAAAGAAGGATTTTGGGGCAGGATCTCCAATCATCATACCAACTAAAAACTAAAAACAATAATTTAATTGATAAAGATGTCCTACGGAATGAAGGGAGGCTCACCAAATAACTTTGAGCTGCTCACTAGATCAACGGTAAGTCAGAATGTTGATCCTAGTTACCTACGTCTGCATCATGATACGATGCAAGCAAATTGCCATTAGTACATTAAATGTACGACTATGAGAGTTGGAATGCTAAAAACAACTTAAGCTTGAAAAGGAGTAACAAGGAACACTTATTTTGGCTCTGCTAAACTCATGAATAACTAACTTATTTCATTCATTTTAAGGATATGTGCAATATAAAAAAAATATTTAAAACTTGGCTTTGAACTCTGTATATGCAAAGATACAATTGACTTTAAGATGTATGTAAAATTATAAAATAATCTGATGTAAACTCATAATATTAATAAAAGACATCATGCTTCCTCTCAATGTCTACTCGTGCAATGTATGAATGAAGTCCCATACCCCTATTCATACTAAGCAGAACCTCTTCAGAAACTATGCCACTACTACTATGGGAGTTTCTCTAACCAACAACCATCACTTAATAGTTATAGTGATGATACAACATTTTAACTCACGCTGCCAAGGACCTGAACTACCTAATGGATCCACTAGTAAACGGTGAAAAGGATTCATCTAAAAAGTATGACATTTTTCTACCCATGATGGGTACATTGTTTTCATGGAAACTTTAGTAAATATGAAATTGCATCCCCACATCGGTGATCAATACTCCTCCATAAAAAAAATATACTTATCTTGTATGTTTTAAAAACAACTTTTCCTGCGATTTGAGATTAGTGCTCAAAAACATAGCTCAAAGGCTATCTTGGAATTCGCCGTTTCCCTTCTTGCTTGTTTTTATAATGTTGTAACTCTTTTATGAAAACTAGCCCAAAGACTCTTTGGAAAACTTATTTTCCTTACTTGTTTAAATATGAAAGCATTTTAAATCTCTTTGGGGATACTTAGTCCCCCTATATTTTTGAAGAAAATAACTTCAACTTAACTCTTTACTATTTACTTAGCTTGAAACTTGAGCCTTAAAATTACTCTTCGGAAAATACTTAGTTCCCTTATATTTCTATGAAGGAAGAACTTCAACTTTTTACTCTTTTTGAAACTTAAATATTAGGGAATACTTATTTACCTTATAAATTTCTAAGAAAATTGAACTCAACTCTTTGCTCTTTGCTTAACTTGTAACTTGAGCCTTAAACAAAGTTAACATGTTTGTTAAAAACTCTTGGAAACTTTAGAAACTTGTTTTGACTTGCTTCTTAACTTTTTTACTTGACTCTTAGCTGCTTAGACTTTGATCTTAACTTTCCTTGAATTGGATTATGAATTCAAGGTTCATGATTTCATCTTTAGGGATGATTTCATGATGCTTAGATGTACCTTAGAGTGTTGGAATCAACTAGAAAATGTGGGTACATCACTTAGGAACTAGTATGAAAAGATGGGGATTGAATGGGATGAACTGGCGTCCTTAGTGCTCTGAGAGGCGGGGCTCTAGGCCCCAAACTTTAGAGTCCAAGTTTGGGGGCTCTGGCTGGCGTACCACCCCAAGGCCCTATGGAAAGAGACTATCTTATGGGGCTATGGGAGGCGCGGCGCCCAAGGCCCAACGGATGCGCGTTTTGACTTTTTTTTATATATTTTTCATCTCTAAACCCCCTCCTTGGATCTTACTCCAATCACTTAGGATCACTAATAACCTCATTACACAATAGATTAGACTCTAAAAATAACCCGGAAACACGAATCCAATCACTAAAAGCATACTAAAACTCAACCATCAAGAAATCAACCTTTGTTCTTGACAAACTTCACCGTTTATCATTCAATTTACTCAAAACCTACTGAAGTAAAAAAGTTGGTATGTGGTTGAACTAACCTAACACAGAGATATCTCACATACCTTTTTATGGATCACCCCCAACAAATTCAACTCGTGAAACCTTAGCGTTCTTGATGGATTTTTCTCCTTTCTCCTTTCTCCTTCTTCTGTTCTCTTTTCTCCCAAGCCCTAAGCGTGACTAATATTTTGTAAAACTAACTTAAGGTTTAGTTTTACCCCTAATAAACTCTTAAATACAAAATAGTTGGGTGAAAAGACCACTTTATCCATACTAAAATCCGGATTGGGACCTCCCTTTATCCAACAGCCCAACTTTTAATAGACATATCTCCTTCATACGATATGAAAAATGAGCAAACTCAACAGAGTTGGAAAGGCCTCTATAAGGTATTTCCAACCATATAAAGAACTGACTCTAACTAATATTGAGCAAAAAGTTATGGATGTTTTAAAATGGACAAAAACTCATTTTTTACACTCAGGAAATTTTCCAGATTTTTCCTTTTCTTTCCTAAAGTGATTATTTTTTGTTCCTAGACTATTCCTAGATAATTCGAGTTACGAGATGTTGCAGAACCTGAATGGACCGATTACTGAATTGTTGTCAGAAGGTAACCATCCAAAATATCATGCAACAACAGTGAAAGACTATCATGAGAACTACCATAAAAAAGGTCAAGATGAAACTTCTGCATTGTTGCGTTACAAGATATAATATAACGTATGAACTAAATTTATGATCAGATTTGACAATTTTACATTTGATGCTTGTTTGGATGTTGGTTATTACCTATTGCATTGTATCGTCTTGTTACTTTAAATACAATGTTTTTTATTAAAGACAAGTTATGTTTTGTTGTATCGTTTTGTTAAATCCTTTGTTATGTAATGACAAAAAGTATAACGTTATATATGTAAAGAAATAGTTAAAATCCTTTAATGATACTAAGGATGGTATCAAAAGTACTTGTTGATTTTGGAAACACTATAGTGACACAATTATTCGTTCAACCAACTAAAAAGAGGAATTTGTAAGCATATGTGAAACGAAGTTCATTTTTCTAGTCATAGATCTAATCAAGCATAAAGAGATTATGGACAAAGTTTGAGAAGCATCAAAGGCATGGGGTATAATTTTTTTCAAAGTCATTGATCATGTCATTGCATTAGTTTTCCTATTGTATTGGGCAAAATCAATTGACTACATGTGGAACTTGACGGAAAGAACAAAGAGAGTTGGGAAAGTTGGTTACCTGAGAAGGCATTCTCGATAAAGGGAAATAAAAAATTGATACATGCCACTAAGGAAGGTTTTGATGCTTAGGACATACACGATATTCCAAGTATAAGCTGTGTGAAGGAACCATATAGATCTGAAGCCTGCAGGAATACAACTAGAATCACCCATGCACCCTCTGTTATTGGTCTTGGTAATTGAGAAATCACCACAATAATTATATCATCTTAGTCAAATTTTTTTTACTTAGTAGGATTATCATTTCTCTTAAAATTCCACACAAATTTATCAAAAATATAGACATAGTTTCGTCATACAGTATTAGCTTTAGCACCTAAAAAAGATGGAGATGAACATCATGAGTTATCCCAAAGAACAAAAAAGATTTCTCGTTCCTCAGGATTCATCAAAGCTCTCATCTAATATAAAACTAGAAGCACATAGACCAACATAGATTAAATAGAGAATAAAATCCAACATATTAAATATCGGAAGGAAGAATTTCTCATGAACTTTCCCTACCTTCTAAAAGAGAAGCTAAAGCCAAAATATATAGGACACAAAATTGGCCAGAAGGTAGAAAGAGGACATCCAAATTATTAAGTAATACTGAAGTCTTAAAGGATATGCAATGTATATGAATTGTCTATAGTAAATTGCAAACAACGAAATAGTAATCAGAATAAGAGTTCAAAGAAATCTTGTTCAAAACTTGTAAAAATTCAACTCCCATATCTCCATCTCATTTTGGACGAAACTCGACTCTTTCAACAATGAGTCCACCTTTGTAAATATGATTCATCTGAAACAATCTTGCTTCAACAGGACCATCAGTGCCTTTCTTGCTATCAAAATATCCCAATTTTACTTACATCCATCCATCTCCTCTCATTTTTGGGATATCCCAACTTTCTTGAAATCCTGGAAGGTGCACAGTGTTGGACTGATTTTCAGAATCAGTTTCACTCTCACAATTATTAAGCCTAATACTTGATTTTGCGGATTAAGTCTATAATCACACCTATTTACCAACTTGAACACCAAATAAGCAACATATTCTGTTTTTGTGACAACATTCTCTGCCTATTAGTCCACGAATATCCAATTGGTGCCCGACGATAAAATATGCCACTTCAGAGAATATGCAAATCATGGCAAGAAACATTTAAGGAAAATTTATATTTAAAGAAAAATTTAAGAGACGTAGGGCTTTATTTCTTTAGTAGATGTACCAGATGCAAATGTAAAAAATAAAATTAAAATATTGAGTGTTAAATGGTTATTCAATCAGCTTTTTATAGCATTTTTTTATTTTTACCATCAAAACATATATAAGAACCAGCGCACCGTGTATGTGTCATATAAAGACCATTATCGGTGAAGTTAGTTAAGATATTCCTATTAAATATGTCTCCATTCAAGGGCATGAACCACATTTTCTAAACTATAGATGAATATTAACAAACTTTGTTGTGTGCTAATTGACCCTTATTAATCATATCATATAATACTATCTTACTATGTTATGCTAATAGAGGAAAGGTTTTAACATCAAAGTTTATGTATTAGACTTTAGCTACTCAAAAGCATTTCGTACCAAGATTTATATCATATCGAGAGTTCGAACCTAAAACCTCTATTTAAGAGAGGAGCAACCTCGTCAACTGTTTAACATTCTTTGATGGTAATTTTTGTTCTTAGTTGTAATATTAATCTAAGATCTCCTATCCCAATACATTATATGTGCAAATTTTCCATGTTGACCCACTATCAGTTATGGAGTCATTAGTAACAGATAGTTTCTTCTACTACCCAATATTAATATACATATAGAATGCATAACGTAATTTATGATTTTTTCTATCCAGATAAAATTGCCCTAATGTCTGATTAAGTGCACATTATAATGAAGGTAATAATAATTCATAATTTTAGGGTACACATAAATGAAGACAATATCATCCTTCACATTGATATATTTATTTGCTTGTCCTTTAAGTTTCTACTGTTACAATAGCATTTATGCATAGCTTTTAGATTGTATTTTATATAAGTTAGACGTCAAAGCGATAAATCATTTGATTCTTTTTCTTTTTGTCCACAACAATCTATCTTTTTACTGTTATTTTCAGGTTAGCTTCATCAATAATTTAGGTCATTTTTTTCAATAAAAAAAGCTTATTTATTTTTACCAATTGCTACTATTTAGTTCTTATATATCTATGAGCTAACTTGGATTATTTTATCGAACACTATCTATCAAATTAAGTGATTGGTGTTCGTTTTCCAAGGTTTGGAGCACCAAGCATCAATCATAGAATTCATAGTGAGGGAAAAGTCAGTGTAAACACAAGAGGAAAGGAACAAAACTACTTTGTTGAATAAAACTCTCAAAGAAAAACGTATTTTTAGATCAATGAAGTTGCATATCAAATTAAGAAAATGTAAAGAGATGAACCTCGAATTGGGGCATTGACCCCATTGCCAAGAGTATGCATCATCACTATCTCAAATTATGATCTCTCTCGGTGCTATCATAAAAGACTTCTTCCCACTATTTTTATCAAGAAAAAAACTATGAAAATGAAAAAAAAAACAAATTTTAGTTTGATTAATCTGAATTCACACCATGTCAAATCAAAGAAAACGTTTTTCCTAGTATGTTTTTCATTTCTAAGCATTTTCATCTTACATGTTTGGATGGTTACTACACAATTATAGTTTCATAATGTGTCATATTGTATTCATTTATTTAATGAAATAATGTTTCAATAGATTTGTTTCCATGTTATGTTTGCCACACATCAACAATTGAAAATTATAAACCTAAAAAATTATAAAGAAAAAATAGCACACGTGGTAAAGTTCATATATACAAGGGGAATAGACTTCGATAAAATAGGATTATCAAAAATTAAGAAGATCAAAATATAGCAAAGACACACACCACACAAACTTATTCATTATATAAATTGAGACTTTCATCATCTCATAATGATGTACTTAGTGATATAATAGAATAAAATTGAAGTAACAATTAATATAAATATTATAATTAAAATTAAAATATGATAAAATAGAATATAATAGATAGCAAGCACTCAAATGACATATTATTCAATTTGAATATCTTAAATTTTGAGAGAGAAATACAATAAAAATACTAGGTGATCATTTCTTTTCACATACTTGAGCTATTAGAGTACTTTGATATTAGGTAAAGAACTATAGGAAGGAAAATGGTTCAATTGAATCACCTTGCTTGAAATTTCAGTGACACAAGTTGGGTTACATGATTTTTATAATCATGCATGGACAATTGAATTCACTTAATATAAGGAAAATTCTAATTTAATAACAAAGAGAGTTCATAGATTATTTTAGATTATGAGTTTAAGCCTTAAGTGTGACACCTTGCATTTTTTTTTTATCTCTATACATAATTTTTTTACTCTGTCACTATCTAGTACATGTGTTGATGGAGATACAAATATATGAAGATACTAGTTAATGATTCAGATTAACCCAATACTTACATATCTTAGCATCAATTTATGTGTAAAACTCATGATAAATTTAACAACTAGTAGATATGAACCCACAGCATTAAAAATAACAAGTTAAAAAGAACCTTGAAATTTAATGCATAAAGATTAAATATTTATTTTGCCTTGTGTGAGAAGTAGCATGTATTTATAAATAATTTAGATATGTACACACAATCGATATTAAAATAAAAACAAAAAAAATCAAAAAAATAACCACATCGAAATAGAATTTTACTAGTTTTCCTCCATCAAGAAGAATGGAAAAATCACACAAACGGAAAAAGAGATCCTTTTTGGCATTGCAAACAAGAGGAAACCCAAATCTATCAACTATTTCTTGATAATCAGGGGGCAGAAATCTTCCCCAAATTTCATTTGATTCAACAAAAGATTTGAATCCTTTGGATAAAATTATTGTTCTTACTTCATCTGCTAGAGTTGTTTTTGAAATGATTTCAAATTCGCAACCTTCTGACAAACTTTCAAAAGAATCAATTGGAGCAATTAAATTGGAAGAACTCGTGTCACAACTAATATAAAAATATACAACAATTACTTTTGTTCAAAAAATTGTATGTGAAAAAATAATCAAAGAGGAAATATTTTTAGAAATTTATATTGCCAACTATAGTTCTAAATATATATAAACTTGATTTTATGTTTTTCTATTGTAGTTTAAATATATAGTATACCAAAATGTCACTTTATATTAAGTCCTTCCTTACTCAATACTCTAACATTATTTACCCTAATAGGATACTAATTATTAGAAAAGACCTTCAAACTACATTAAATTTTATTGTTTTATTATTTTAAAAAATAATAGAAAAGACAATTAATTTCAGCACGAGTTTACAATAAAAACTATAAATATAAAACTCTTTGCTTCTTGGATGAAAGTTTCAATAATTAATATCTCATTTGTCCATAGAGTTTGAAATAAAAACTTGAAATTTAATTTTTTAAAAAAGAAAATGTATATTAACCAATTTTTGGAGAACTGAAAAATATTTGAAGATCTTACCAAATTTTATGGTCAAATACAATCCAAAAAAGTAAAAAAAAATTAATAATATACTTTAAATATTTTGTTCATTAAATCCTTCATTATATATATTACACAATATACTATATATGTATAAAGCAAATAAGCACAACGTACATTTTTTGAAAAACTTTATCCGCACTGGGTGTTTACATCAAACTAATGTAATTTTTATTATTATGTGATTTAATAAATTAAAATACATGTTAATTAATTAAGGTTAAGTAAAATGAACAATAAATATAAACACATGTCATGCATGTCTAGGATTGATGTAAACACATGGTGCAGGTAAGTTTTACCCTACATTTTTTGTAGGGGTCAAATTTCAATGAAGTTTCATTTATTCTAGGAGCAGTGCTAGTAAATAATATATAATTCTTCTGAATAACTATAAAATAGATGATGGGGAATATTATAAAACTTTTTCATTTACAAATATCTCAAGTATAACCCACATAAATTTCATAGTGTAAGACCGTAAGTTACATCTAGTCCCTACTCTTTTCAATTTAACAAAAATATCTTAAAATATCAGTCATCCGGATACATTAATTGTGATACATTACAAAACTTTTGTTGCGCTTAATATGGAATACTAACGTAAAATTGATTTTTCCCCACAAACCACGCAGAATTGATTTTCTTTCCCACAAATCATACAAAACTGATCCATATATACCCATTTCAATTTGTAACAACTTCACAAAATTTAAAAATTAAATTTTCATCTTCTCTATCAATCCGAAATCTTGACTCTCAAATCTTCCATTATAGATGATTGGATAAATGATTCACAATTTCAAATAATCAAATCGAAATCATCGAGTATAAAAAATTGTCGTACACCAAATTGTTCTAAGCATAACAAAGAGATGAAAACATCTTTTGAGTGATTTTAGCAAATGGGTTGCTACTATTTCCAAAAAACAAAGTACTGCTGCAAATGGCATTCGGCACTAAATATGGTCATTTTTTGTGGAACGTAGATTATAAAATAGGTGCTTCAGTTACCCAATTTAATAAGGTGAAGTTGAAGAAGAGATTGTTAGTACAATAAATATAGAGAAACAAATTGATTCCTAATTACAGAATCAACAAATTCAAAATTTAAATTTCTTCTTCTTGTTCATCAAAGAATCTTTTAATTTTATCGTCAAATTATACTGATACAACATGAACCTATCGATCTTGTTGTAAGGTTCCAAAATATGAGAAAGTGAGGTGTCAACGATACAAAAGTTATAGAATTGTTGTCGATTAAAATTTTAGTTTTGTGAATCTCAAATTTGTCCTTACAGTTGAGTTGGAGATTAATCAGTTGAGGAAAAATCTGAAGATCTGATACACCATTGCGGTGAAGAAACAAAAGACTAAATTTTCAATGTATCTGCTATGTATTGATATAACAGACAAAAAGGCTGAAGAGATACATAATTTGATGGATCATCCATACCTTTTATAATGTTGTGTAATCGTTTTTTATTTGTGTTTTTGAGATGGATAAATTTGTCAATACAATATATATGTATCTTATTTAAACGGATAAGTATTGTATTCTATTTGATACATTAAATAAGTAGTTGTTGCCTATAAGATGTTAGGTTTTGAGATCGATACATTACTGTATAAATAGTCATAGTTGTCATGTATTAGATTGTCATGACCCGAGTCTACACCCTAGATGTGGTCGGCACTCAAAGACTAGCGTTGGTCCCCAAGCGAACCCTCATCCTGGTTGACTACAAGTGGAAGAGTAACTTAAGCATACAAACGCTTAAAACAAAATAAAAATCATTAAACTCAATTACAATACTTTAACTCAAATAAAAACTTTGAATAATCAAATTGATATATTCAACTCGCCATAAATAGGCAACTTTAATCTTCAAAACATTTAATAAAATAAATGAGTAATACAGACTTCTTAAAACTTTCTATCTATAAAACCTCTAAATGATAAAAATGGAAGGCGGAACAAGACCCACAACATCCTGACTAAATTGAAAAGTTAATGAAATCCTCCAGAAACAAGAAGGCTCACCATAGCTAGCTCGAACTCTAAAATGTATCAATTAAGCTCCTGTTGATGATCCCGAATACCTGTGTCTGCATCATAACAAGATGCATGTCAATTGGCTCAGTACGTGGAATGTATGAGAATGTAAGGGAAATTCTAAAGCATGAAATATAGGCTTGAACTTGATAAAAAAAACATACTTACCTCTTTTCATCTCAACTCAAATCAAGAATAAGATACTAAAACTCAAAGATGATATATTCAAGGATAAGATACTCAAATAGAGATTTGAATTTTTAACTCAAAGATATGATATTCGACACTGGATACTCAACTCTATGTAAAGCAAGAATATGCATGCAATATATAGAAAGCTTAATAAAATAGTAAAACAACTTTTTTTAAAACAAAATGCAATAACAAACTCAATTTTACTCATATAATAAAGTAATATAGTTTTTGTGGGAGTTTCTCCAATCGACAACCACCACTATGAGCCTAACTGGTGATACAACGTCTCGCTCACGCTGCCAGAACTGTCCTATACTTTGTCGTCGCATAGAACATCCTCAACCTAGTGGATCCACTAACTCAACTTACATGATCATCTAAAAAATAAACATGTTGATACACATGATGGTTACATGGTTTACATGGAGACTTGAGTTAATATGAACTCTCATCCCCACATCGGTGCTCAATGCTACTCCCAAATTATAATTTAGCGCATGCTTTTGAAATAACTTCCTTCCTATGGGTTGAGATAATTTTCTCAACCCTTTTTATCTTTAAAAATCTCTCTTGGAATCAATGTTCCCTTTTCTTGTTTAAAACTCTATTGGAAATCTTAGTTTCCCTTTAACTTAAATGTAAAAACATTTATAAACTTCCTAGGGAATACTTAGTTCCCTTATATCTTTTGAGAAATGAACTCAATTCATTACTCTATGCTTGAGTTGAAACTTTTGACTTTAATAAACATTTTAGGGAATACTTAGTTCTCTTATACTTCTTTGAAGGAAAGACTTCAACTTTTCCACTTTCTCTAACTCAAAACATGAGCCTTAAAACGAAGTTAAAACGTTAAAATAAGACTCTTGGAGACTTTAATAAACTTTACTTTGACTTACTTCTTAACTTCTCTTACTTTCTTTGAATTGGATTATGGACTCAGGTTTAATGAGCTCATGTTTATGGATGATTTCATGATATTCAACTTAGAGGGTTCATGCTGGATTATGAGAATGAACTATTTAACTCAAGGACTCAATGGATAACATGTAATAGTCCAATGATTAGGAATATAAACTCGAGGTTTATAAACTTATTACTCAAAAGATAGGACTTGAATATGCTACTCATCTCAAAGGTACTTAGCTAATTAGAGTTCATGCGGATAATATGGGAATGAACGGATGGACTAAACAGTCAAAATATCAAATAAGGAACTCATGTATATGACTCTTATCATTCTCATACTTACTTCCTCAAAACTTAGTTCAAATCGATGGTTTACCTCAAAGGATTTACTATTGAACTCAAAAGCTTTCTTGAACTCTACTCTTAACTCTCTCTCTTGAATGTGTTTTATGAATTCAGGAGTTATGGTGCATGATGTGAAGGATTTAGGTGATACTGGAAACTCATGAATACATTCTTCTCACTCTCATGCTCACTTACTTGAGTCTTGAAAAAAGTTAGTAGAAGTTATAGAAGACTCCTCAAAAGGACTCGAAGAGACTCTCTCAAAAGGTTCGGAAGAAGTCTCAAAACTTAATATTGACTTTTCCTTGACTTTGAATTATTTTTCCATGTTATGTTTCTTGTTATGAATGATTTATAAGTGTTTCGAAGTAGTTTAAAGTGTTTAGAATTTAAAGGAGTGAAGATACACTTTAAATGAGCTCAAATGGGACAACCGACGGGCTAGGACTTGGGGTAGGTGACCCTGGGGCATTCTAGGCACGGGGAAGCAGCCCCTAACTTCAAACAGTGCATTTGGGAGAACTTCAGGTGCGCCGCCCCAGCCCCTTGGGTGCATCTGAGTGCGCCGCGCTGGCATCCTCAGGCATGTTTTCGATGAATTTTGCCTCCTGTTTTTCTGACCCTAAATCGCTTTTAATCGATTTCTTTTCTCAAGTTTTCCTTCAATTAAATTACCCAAGCTAAGTAAACACTAATACACTAAAAAAACACTCCAAATAATCACTTTCATCTTAAGAAATCATCTAAACGCCAACAAGACAAGATCTATAATGAACCCCAAGAACACCTATCAAGAGCTTAAATCATTCGACTTTTTGAGAATGAAATTACGCAAAAAAATAACAATTTTGGCATGTGGGTGAAATAACCCAAAACTATGGAAGCTTAAATACCTCTTAGGTATTATACCATTGGCAAAATTCTGCAACAACACGCAAAAATATCAACGAACGCTTGATCCTCTCCTCTTTTCTCCTCTTTTCTCCTCTTTTCTCTTCTTTTTTCTTCTTTTTTCTTCTTGTCTCTTCTTGAACTATCAATAAAATCTAAAGAATATATTAGGATTATAAAACTGAAGCTAAAAGTATTATAACCCCAAAATATGACTAAAAATGAATTAAATCTGATTGGTTAAAGAGAGGACTAGAATACCTCTCACTATTTTCGGCTAACTTTCCTTAACTGGACACCCTAACTTCAAAAGGTCATATCTCACTCATCCATACTCGAAACTTAGCAGAATTGGCGGTGTTGGAAAGATAATTCAAACATATTTTATAATATATCTTCTAGAGCACCTAACTCATCCTGTACTAGAAGTTATGATCGTTTGGAGTTGACTCAAACCTCATATTTAACTCTCCAAATTTCAGATTTAGCTATTTCTAATTTAGTTCTTTTTGAAACTCTTGGTGCTAAATCTAGTGAAATGACCTTAACACTTGAGAAATTTTTAATACCTTGATAAAATATCACTCACTACGATGAACGGTTTGAGTCTTAGTTCTAAAAACATTTATGGGGTGTTGCATATATATTTAGTATAAACTTGAATTTATGTATCACACCAAAACAATTAGTTCATGATACACTACTATTTATGTATCTCATTTTGTTTGAGAAACACTATAGTTTATAAAAAAAAAAAGATACATTGCATATTTAATTGTTCCTAATAACTTTTTTTTGTGTGATGCATAACACAGTAGTGAGTTGAATGTAAATGATACACGTAATGAAGTTTGAAAATGTTGTATTTGATATATAGTATGTATCATTTAAGTATCATTAATATGATACACGATGTTTTATCTATAAAATATGAGGATTTATGTATCAAGTGTATTTATTGGGTAATGTCTACAGACACAAAAAAAAAATTAAAGACTGCAGATACATAACAACAATTAGTACATGGTAGATTATTCAATTTGAAATAATTATGTATCAGATAATAATAAAAGACGCGAGATACACATATTTAGATATGAAAATAAACCAGAACCTATATGTATTAGAAAAAAAGAATAACAACAAAAAATATAATGTATCGTATTGTTGTTGAATTTATAAAGATCATCGTATCTTCATAAACACGACCAATATCAACAATGTATCAATTGTTGTTGCTTTGTGGTAGTCCATTGGATGCACAATAAAAACCTTGTCAATACATTGGCACAATAAGTCCTATAGTACTAGCATTTTAA
>NC_028640.1:19058498-19063824 GCF_001406875.1 Solanum pennellii
ATGGACCACAATATACCATATATTACCTCCAGGATTAAGCAAAAAAAATGCAGGCCACTTTGGAGAATAGATATTTAGATCCGTGAAAGATCCACCAACAACAATAAGTAAAATTGGTAAACTTATCAATGTGGTAGGTGGTCGAGGATAGTTAGATTGAAAGGTTGGTAAAGAGGATTGGTGATTCAAAAAAAAGGTGAATTAAAAGTTAGAGAAGATGAAGAATGTACCTATTTCGATGTTGAATTCAATTTCACCAGAGAGAGCGAGAAAACAATTTTAAATTTCAAATTGTAAGGAAGGAATTAACTGATATGATTGTGGGAGGAAAAATAGGAAAATATTGATGGAGTGAAGTAAGCAAGAGAAAACGTGGATTTTGGGAGTGTGGAGTTATGTATCAACTATCGAGGTTTTGCGAGTAAAATAAAGAATTTTGGTAATATTTTAAAATGGTAGGGAATAATAGAAATTATGAAAAATACAGGTGCGTACATAGGTTATTTTTCCTTATCTTAATACTAGTAAAACTATTCACGTCTCGCCCGAGATTTAATATCAAAGACTTCATAAATTAATACTTAAAACCTATCAATCACTAAAATTAAAACATTATATTATCTTACATACAAGATTACATAGTAAAGAACATTAATATTGTAAAGGAAAATTATAATTATAACATATTATCATTTATCCTTCAATCAATCATCTTTAATTTGATTTATAATTTATCATATTGCTTTCAGAAAGTTTAGTTATTTGATATTTTTGGGGAATCAAATGAACATCAACATGATATAATAAATTTGCTAATAAATAAATAATCGTCGGTGAAGAGATAAATAAATTTAAAAGGCTGGTAAAAGTGAATAGATATTCTAACTTTAATGTGTAATAAATTCAACCCTACCTTTTGTTTCCATATATTATTTTTAAGTTTCCCATTTAAATGTATCATAAGAAATTATTGAGATGGAAAATTTATGGAAGAAATATATATTATTGGACAAAAAAATCAAATTATTATATATAGTTGAAAGGAAAAAATATTACACAAAATTATTAGTTAGTTTGGGTGCTTTTTAAAAATCATCATACCAGAGCGATGGAGTTCTTTTTGAAACTACACTTGTATTATAATCACTATTTCGAGAAACACATCGGTTACTTCAAGATAAGTATTTAAAACTTGCACTAAACTTGAAAATTTATCCATACTTCATATTGAATATGAAAAAATAATTTATTGTGTAGTTATCAATGTCTTTGAGAATAAAAGAGGTTGAAATTTAGGCATATTCCACGATAGGTCACTGGCACAACATCATTGAAGTCATGTCAAAAGTTTGTTAATTTTTGTCTTCTTTTCCCGGTTCACTTCGCATTTCAAGGTACGATAAGTTTTTTAAGGTCTTTATGTTGTTGCAATGACATACAAAATTTGATTTTTATCTTGAAGAGATGATAATGTAGACCATTAGGAACTTTTAGTGTACCTTCATCAATTTCAGAAGAGAAAGCTTGCGTGAATATTACTCAATTAATGAGTAATACTTAATCTCACCAACAAATATTAATAACAATAACATGTTAGAAACATAAAAAACAATGTTTAAAGCATGTACTCAAAAACAACAATTAATAACATCGGCAGAAATAATTGACGCTAAAAACAATGCTAGGATCTGTAAGAAATAATTAATGTTACTCAGTGCATAGAGTCCCCTTAATAAAGAAAATTATTAGCCTCTAGTACCTGAGGTTTAAATAAAAAGATTATTTCAAGATAAAACAATATTATTCATTAGTGTATTGTTGCAAAAATAATGACAAAACACATTGTAGCTAAATATGAAATTTTCCGTAGCTAAACACAATAGCCATAAAATATTTTTTTCGTAGAATTCTTCGCAAGATGTAGGGTGTCACGACCCGTTAGGTCGTTTGAAGAACTAGGACTATTTTGACTTTTTATAAAAATTTAGAGGGTTATTTTAAACTATTCGATAGCTATGAGTATCTAGTTAATGAAATTTGGTTAAATGAGTATTATATTTGAATAGTTAGTGGGTCAAATCAATAATTAATAGTTACCACTTGGCCCATGTATGCAATTAACTAAGTAAAAAGGGTTTAATAATTTATGAGTCATTATTCAGAAAAAATAGAAAATAAAATAAAAACTCAAGAAAAAATTTAGGGAAAAGAGCACTGATTGCTATAGGGCTACGATTGTTTTCTGGTAAGCACTTCAAAATTTCTCAATTTGTACATGTAGTGGTGTCACGCACCTATAGTAGTAGCAACAAAATAATATTTTACTTATAATAAAAAGTGATTTGATCCTCTTTGTGTTAGTACTGTTGGGATGGCTTGGTTAGATTAGGTGGAAAGAAGGTTAATGGAGTGACTAATTAATGAATATGATCGATTTTGTGGGATGAATTATGGAGCAACGTGTTGATTTTTAATTTTGCAAGAATTGAAAGGTGATAACGTTCTTCAACAAGAATAGGAAGAGGAATTGTTTATATAATTTATCAAGGATAATCGTAATAATGATTAGGTATCTTCACTGGGGAAAAATGGAAAATCATTTGCAAACAAACATGTTTGCATATATGGAGTCTGCGAAATTCCATGGCCATTAGTTTACTTAATTTTTCGTGAGTTAAATAACAGAAAATTAATTATTGGCTTTAAACTATTTATTTAATTAATTTATTTAATTATCATATAGTAATAGTCCTTGAAGTTTATGGGTATAGCTAACCAATTTTTGATGGTATTGTGTTCCATTAGTATCATTAGATTCTTAATATTAGAGGAGTTGAGGCTTAACACTAGGCTTGAAATTTAGCAAATAGAATCTTTGACATATAAATTATATTAAGAGTAGGAGCTTGATTGGAGATATGAGTGAGTTTTGGAGTTAACGTTATATATATAATAATTTGAGTATCTCTGAACTCGCTTACTTACGAATATTGCATAATTGGTAGATTGGGAACGTTCTGAAGCTTTTAAAAAAGGAAAGGAAAAATCTTGAAGATTTGTGACACGAGTTCAACATTTAAGGCATGTTAAGACTTTTAGACTTTTTAAAGGACGTTTTCCTAATTAAAGATTAAAAATCGAATAGACAATGGGTAAGGGCGAAAGATGGGGGGCACCTTAGTAATGGTGTGACAGACATTAGTATGAGTACCGGTGTTATAAAGGGAAAGTGTATTACTATAGTAAGCAGATATTAATCCGAGAATGCCAAAGCATATGGGCATTAGCTGATGTATTATTGAATTAAATTCCTTGTGTGATTGAATTTCTTATTTAAACCCGTATATTTGTATTAGTTGAGGTGGTTATGTATTATGCTGATATTTGATTTGATTGACATGAACCATCATCCCCTTTATGTGAAATCATATTGTGTACATGCATTGACATGAGGTTAAGTATAAGTTGAGCATGTGGAGATCGTCCGTGCTAGGGATGGTGAGATGTTAAGATTATAATTTGGGCACGTTGAGACCGTCCGTGCAAAAATTGTTTGATTTTATGATAGTGCGTTGAGATCGTCCGCACTGACACGTGGAGATAGTCTGTGTCGGTATATGGACCTCGTGAGTCCTCCATAGGTCATGAACTCTCAAAATATTTCTGAGGATATCATGTATATATGGTTGAGAGAGTATTGGCTATTATGAGACATAGCATTTCATGGTATTAATTGCATTGTATTCCATGACATTCTTTATTTCTATTATTATGTGTTCTTTTGATTGGTAATTGGGAAGTTCTTGATATTTGATTACCTCTATTTGATGAAACTTGACTGACAAATATACTGTAGAAATGTATAAGTAAATAAATAATTTATTGTATAAACTCCCTTCACTACTTATTCGTTGTTGGTCAATAAAATATGTTAGGTACACGTGGTTTCGTACTCATACTACATTTTTTAACTCTTCGTGTTACAGATTGGATTTGAGTACAAACACCTGTGGAAGGCTAAATGCCAATAGATACCCAGGGTCGTGATAAGACAGTACCTCTTGATGCAGATGTTATTCATGGGGATGTGCAGGATATTGTCGAGGAAGATGGACCAACTCATGCTCCACCCAATATTTTTGCCACCCAAGTGCTTCAAGATACCTTGGCTCACATGTTAAGAATCCTGGAGGGGATGCCTCAGGTAGGAACTTTGCTTGTCACTTCTGATGGCTCACAAAACCGTGTTACAGGTCAGATTCTAGATTCGATAGTTGCTCCAGATCCTTAGACTCTCAGGACTTAGTTAGTTGTTGTTATAGCTCCGCGTCTAGAGAGTATGGAATATCAAGGTATTGCATCAAACTTGGCAAACAGGCCTTCCATGACCGTTGATGAACAAAAGATGTTTGGGAGGTTTGGACTAATGAATCCTCCGACTTATACTAGTGACTTAAGTGAGGATGCTTATGAATTTATAGTTAGTTGTCATGAGAGGTAAAGTAATCTTGGATTAGTGGAGTCTCATAGAGTTAACTACACAGTGTTTTAGATGACTGGCTCTGCCAAGAAGTGGTGGAAGGATTATATTAGTAGTAAGCTAGTTAGATCCCCTCCACTGTCCTGGACTCAGTTTACTCAAGTATTTCTAGCCAAGTTTGTTCCACGCAGTAAGAGGGAGCGCAAGAGGGCCGAGTTTGAGGGGTTGCAGCAAGATGGTATGTCAGCCGTAGAGTATAAGGGAAAATTTTATGCCTTGTCTAGGCATACTTCGATGATACTTCCACAAGAGGGTGAAAGAGTGAGCAAGTTTGTTAAGGTATTGATTATTATAATTCGCTTTGAAGTTTCTCAGGTTGCTACTTCTAGTGTTCCGTTAGAGAAGGTGGTAGATATTGTAAAAGAGTTGGAGATAATTCGACATGATGGATTTGAGTATCTTGAGGGCAAGAGGACCTGTCATTCAGGTGATTATGGTGGTTCTACGCCTAGGAGTCGAGGTTATGTAGGGAGAGGTTATTTTCTTATATAAACTCCCGTCACTACTTCTTCGTGGTCGGTCAATGAGACATACTGAGTACACGTGGTTTCGTACTCATACTACACTTGTTGCACTCTTTGTGGTGCAGATTCGATTCCAAGTAGGAGCACATCTCGAGGAGCAGTTTGAGTCCGAGTTTGGAGTGTCTTGGAGTTGTGGTGAGCTGCTTGGCTGTTCCGTGGCCCACACCTCCCTCTATCTTTTACTTATTCTGTTATTCAGTATTCAGACAGGATATCCCTTATGTTAGATTTGCCTTTTTAGTTTCAGACTTGCATCGTATTT
>NC_028640.1:19068727-19075313 GCF_001406875.1 Solanum pennellii
TTCAAGTAGGAGCACATCTCGAGGAGCAGTTTGAGTCCGAGTTTGGAGTGTCTTGGAGTTGTGGTGAGCTGCTTGGCTGTTCCGTGGCCCACACCTCCCTCTATCTTTTACTTATTCTGTTATTCAGTATTCAGACAGGATATCCCTTATGTTAGATTTGCCTTTTTAGTTTCAGACTTGCATCGTATTTTAGAATCTCTTGTACTCATGACACCATTTCTTGGGTAGTATTTTTTTCAGTTTCCCGCATTTGTACTTATAAGAACTCAGTGTTGGAGATTTGGAAATTGTTGTCTTTTCACTTCTTTGTTAGTTAAGTTTGTTAAAATATGTTGGTTGGCTTACCTATTGGTTGGGAATATAGGTGCCATCACGACTCGTGATTTTGGGTCGTGACATTATCACTCTCGAACAAGAAAACCCATTCATGCTACTATATCAGCGTTAAAGGTTGTTTAGTGCATACTTCTCAGGGTTCATCTTCTAGACTTGTAGGCCGTGGAGGACATTCTGGTCATTCAGGTTTCTCTCATTAGCCTATGTATCAGAGGGTTTTTTTTTAGTGTGGTGATATGGGACACTTTGTGAGAGATTGCACTAGGACCAAGCCTGAAGGCTTACATTAGGGTTCTCAGGCTTCGATTTTCAGGGTTGCACAACCTCCAGCTAGGGGAGGTGTACAGAGTAGCAGAGGTGGTTCTCTTTCTGGTCGAGGTGGTGGTCGTGCAGGTTTACAATCTGAGGGTGGTCGTTCTCCCTATTATGCTTTTCCCAATAGGCTAGAGACTGAGACTTCAGATGCTTTTATCATATGTATTATTCAAATTCGTCACCGACCAGCTACTGTAATATTTGATCCAGGCTCTACTTATTATTATGTGTCCATATATTTTGCTTTGAGTCTTGATATATTATGTGAGTCTGTTGATTTTGTTGTATATGTTTCTACTCGTATTGGAGATTCTATAGTGGTAGACAGGGTGTATGAATTATGTATTGTTACCTTGATGGGATATGACATTCATGAAGATTTGAAGGTCTTTGATATGGTAGATTTTGAAGTGATCCTTTGTATGGATTGATTATCTCCTTACCACGCAATTTTAAATTGCCATGCTAAGACAGTTACATTAGCTATGTCTGAAATTCCTATTGTAGAATGGAGAGGTTCTCCTAGTACCCTTCTAAAGGGGTGATATCATTTCTTAAGGCTCGTCACTTGGTAGAGAGAGGATATTTGGCTTACTTGGCGCACATTAGAGATACTAATGTTGAGACTTCTATGCTTGAGTCTATTCTGGTGGTGAGCAAATTTTCTGAGGTACTTTTGACAAATTTGTGAGGTCTTCCACCTTATCATGATATAGATTTTTTATTGACATGGAGCCAAGCACTCAACCTATTTTCATTCCTCCTTATCGTATGACACCAGATGAACTGAAAGAGTTGAAAGAGAAATTGCAGGATTTGTTGAGCAAGGGTTTTATAAGACCGAGTGTATCTCCTTGGGGTGCTCTAGTGTTATTTGTAAAGAAGAAATATGGATTGATGTGTATATGTTTTGACTATTAACAGTTTAACAAGGTAACTATCACAAATAAATACCCGATACCTCGTATTGATGATTTATTTGATCAGCTACAGGGTGCTTCAGTTTTTCAAAGACTTACATGAGTTCCGGCTATCATCAGACAAAGGTTACAGCACAAAATATCCATATCACATATTTTTGAAAACGTTATGGCCATTACGAGTTTTTAGTGATGTCTTTCGGATTGACTAATGTCCCAGCAACCTTTATGGACTTGATGAACGAAGTGTTCAGACTATACTTGGATTCCTTTGTTATTGGTTTCATAGATGAAATGTGGATATGCTCACGCAGTAAGGAGGAACACAAGCATTATTTGAGAATTGTGCTTTGGATTCTGAAGGAGAAAAAATTCTATGCAAAGTTTTGAAAGTGTGAGTTTTGTCTTAGTTCGGTAGCATTCTTGGGACATGTAGTGCCGAAGGAAGGTATTTTGGTGGATCCTAAGAAGATTGAGGCAGTTAGAGATTGGCTCAAACCTTCTTTTGTTACTGAGATTCGGAGTTTCTTAGGTCTTTCATGTTATTATCGTTGATTTATAGAGGGGTCTCCTCCATTGCATCTCTATTAACTAGATTGACCCAGAAGGACGTGACTTTCCAGTGGTTTGACGAGTGTGAGGTTAGTTTCCAAAAGCTCAAGACATTATTGACTACTACAACGATTTTAACCCTACCCGTAGAGGGAGAGAGTTTTGTTGTATATTGTGAATATTCTCGAATTGGTATTTGTTATGTATTGATGCAGAAGAGAAAGATGATATCTTATGTTTCGAGGCAGTTGAAGGTTCATGTGAAGAACTATCTGATTCATAATTTATAGTTGGTTGTTATTGTGTTTGCATTGAAAATTTGGAGGCATTATCTTTATGGTGTGCATTGTGAGGTGTTCACGGATCATCATAATCTCCAATATAAATCCAAATGAGGGATCTCAATTTGAGGCAGTGGAGATGGTTGGACTTTCTTAAAGACTACGACATGACTATTCTTTATCATCAAAGAAAGACAAATGTGGTAGAAAATGCCTTGAGTCAAAAGGCAGTAAGTATGGGTAGTTTAGCCATGTTACGAGTTGGCGAGCGTACTTTATCTAGGGATGTTCAATCCTTTTCCAATAGCTTTATGAGAATTGATATTTCAAATCTTGTAAGGTGTTGGCTTATATGGAGGCTACGTTATCCTTGTTGGAGTAGATTGAGGCTCAACAGTTTGATGATGGTGATTTATGTATATTACAAACAAGGTGTTACAAGGAGAATCCAAGGCTGCAATTCTTGATAGTGATGGAGTTTTGAGGATTAAAGGTCGTAAATGTGTTCCTCGGACAGGTGATTTGAGTAGACTGATCATCGAGGAGTCTCATCGTTTGAGGTACTCTCATCATCCGGGGCCTACTAAGATGTATCATGACCTTAAGAAACATTATTGGTGGTGTCATATGAAGAGGGATATAGTAGATTTTGTATCTCAGTGTTGGAATTGTCAGCAAGTGAAGTATGAACACCAAAAGCCTGGAAGTGTCAATCAGAGGATGCCT
The DNA here is from genome assembly GCF_001406875.1 of Solanum pennellii. Classification (NCBI taxonomy): domain Eukaryota; kingdom Viridiplantae; phylum Streptophyta; class Magnoliopsida; order Solanales; family Solanaceae; genus Solanum; species Solanum pennellii. The sequence continues at coordinate 19,071,858 of NC_028640.1, forward strand.
ATACCTGGGTGGAAATGGGAGCTTATTTCAATGGACTTTGTGGTAGGGTTGCCACGTACACTGGCTAAGTTAGATGATATATGAGTCACTGTAAATTGACTAAGTCTGCACACTTTGTACCAGTTCATACTACCTATAATTCAGAGAAGTTAGCCAAGATGTATATTTGAGAGATTGTTCGTTTGCATGGGGTTCCCATTTCTATTATTTCAGATTGTAGGACCCAATTTGCATCTCATTTTCTAGCGGTTTATACATAAGGAATTGGGCACTCGGGTGGATCTTAGTACAGCCTTTCACCCTCAGACTGATGGTCAGTCTGAACGGACTATTCAGGTTCTTGAGAACATGTTGCGGGCGTGTATGATTGACTTTGGTGGTCACTGGAATCAGTTCTTGCCATTAGCAGAGTTTTCTTACAATAACAATTACCATTCGAGCATTGATATGGCACCTTTTGAGACTTTGTATGGTAGGAAATGTCAATATCTAGTTGGTTGGTTTAATGAATTTGAGGTTAGACCGCGGGGCACAGATTTATTAAGAAGTCCTTGGACAAGGTCAAGTTGATCCAAGATAGACTTCTAATGGCTCAAAGTAGGCAAAACAGTTATGTAGATCGAAAGGTTCGTGATTTGGAGTTTATGGTTGGAGAGAGGGTTCTATTGAAGGTTTCAACTATGAATGGTGTGATGATATTTGAAAAGAAAGGCAAGTTGAGCCCAAGGTATATTGGTTCTTTCGAGATTGTGGAGCATATTGGTGAAGTGGAGTATCAATTGTTTTGCACCTTGTTTGTCAGGTATCCATCATGTATTTCATATTTCGATGTTGAAAAAGTATCATCAGGGTGGTGCTCATGTGATTCAATGGGATTCAGTTTTACTTGATCAGAATTTGATTTTTGAGGAGGAACCGATTACCACTTGGCCCATGTATGCAATTAACTAAGTAAAAAGGGTTTAATAGTTTCTGAGTCATTATTCAGAAAAAATAGAAAATAAAATAAAAACTCAAGAAAAAATTTAGGGAAAAGAGCACGGATTGCTATAGGGGTACGATTGTTTTCTGGTAAGCACTTCAAAATTTCTCACTTTGTATATGTAGTGGTATGACACACCTATAGTAGTAGAAACAAAATAATATTTTACTTATAATAAAAAGTGAGTTAATCCTCTTTGTGGTAGTATTGTTGGGATGGGTTGTTTAGATTAGGCGGAAAGAAGGTTAATGGAGTGACTAATTAATTAATATAATCAATTTCATGGGATATATAATGCAGCAACGTGTTGATTTTAAATTTTGCAAGAACTGAAAGGTGATAACGTTCTTGGACTAGAATAGGAAGAGCAAATTGTTTATATTAATTATAAAGGTTAACCATTGAATAATTATTAGGTATAATCATTGGGGAAAAAATGGAAAATCATTGGCAAAAAAACATGTTTGCATATATGGAATCTGCGAATTTCCGTGGCCACTATTTTACTGAATTTTTCGTGGGTTAAGTTACAGCATTATTTATTTATTTATTTAATTGTCATATAGTAGTACTCCTTGAAGTTTATGGGTATAGCTAACCAATTTTCGGTGGTATCGTGTTACATGATTATCATTAGATTCATAATATTTAGAGGAGTTGAAACTTAAAACTAGGCTTGAAATTTAACTAATAGGATCTTTCACATATAAATTATATGAAGAGTATGAGTTTGATTGGAGATATGACTGAGTTTTGGAGTTTAGGTTAGACATATAATAATTTGAGTACCTATGAACTCGCTTACTTACAAATATTGAATAATTGGTAGATTGGGAAAGTACCGAAGCTTTGCGAAAAGGAAAGGAAAAATGTTGAAGATTTGTGACACGAGTTCAACATTTAAGGCATGTTAAGACTTTTAGACTTTTTGAAGAAAGTTTTCTTAATTAAAGATTAAAAATCGAATAGACAATCGGTAAGGGCGAAAGATGGGGGAACCTTATTAATGGTGTGACAGGCATTAGTATGAGTACCAGTGTTATAAAGGGAAAGTATATTACTATAGTAGGCAGATTTTAATCCGAGAATGTCAAAACATATGGGCATTAGCTTATGTATTATTGAATTGAATTCCTTATGTGATTTTATTTCTTATTTAAACCCGTATATTTGTTCAGTTGAGGTGGTTATGTATTATGTTGATATTTGATTTGATTGACATGCACCATCATCCCCTTTATGTGAAATCATATTGTGTACATGCATTGACATGAGGTTAAGTATAAGTTGGGCACTTGGAGATCGACCGTGTCAAAATTGTTTTATTTTCTGATAGTGCGTTGAGATCGTCCTCACAAGACACGTGGAGATCATTTGTGTCAGTATATGGACCTCACGAGTCCAACATGGTCATGAACACTCAATGTATTACTGAGGAGTATCATGGTTATACGGTTGAGAGAGCATTGGGTATTCTGAGATATAGCATTTCATGTATCATATTGCATTGCATTCCATGACATTCTTCATTTTTATGATTACGTGTTTTTTTAGTATAACATACCTAAATCACATAGTGTAATATCTAAATTATATCTTATCCCTAATTTTTTTTTATTCTACAAAAATTCCTTAAAATAGAAGTCATCTGGATATGTAAGTTTCTTACGGATACAGTATATGTGATACATTGTAACAGCTGGCAATTGCACCTTTCAAAGAAAACAGTTTGTTGTTTGCCTTTATTAGGAAATTAACCTAATATTGATTCTAGATCCCATGATAAAAGCATACTGATTGTTATCAATCCATCCAAATCCGTAACACATTCATGTCTTTCAAAATTTAAATTTTCATCATCTCCATCAAGCTGCCATTGCAGTTCAATTCGTGAAAAAAATCAAATTACTCGACAATATTGGCTGATACAATATGAATCTATATCGATTCTGTTGAGAGAATAAGATGTTCTGGTAAGAAAGATGAGTTATGAAGGTTACAAAAGTGATGAAATTGTTAATCTCAAAGTCGCGTCTTCAATCAACTTGGACATCGATGAGATTAGGTAAATCTTAGAAATTAGGTGCACTTAATAATTCATCTCCATTGAAAATTTAATACAACAGGGGTGTAAAACTTTATCTGATGGTCAAAAAGACGAGCCTGAATTTGCAATGTATCCTCTATGTATTGATACAACAGAGAAGATTGGTGGAGAGAGACATCACTTTGATAAAGCGATCTGATAGAAAAAGGTATATGATTTTTTGAATCTCTATCTCTAATCTTGTATTATTATTATTATTATTATTATTAATATTATTATTATTATTATTATTATTATTATTATTATTATCATTATTATTATTATAATTATTATTATCATTATTATTATTATTATTATTATTATCATTATTACTATTATTATTATTATTATCATTATTATTATTATTATCATTATTATTATTATTATT
>NC_028640.1:19085313-19091610 GCF_001406875.1 Solanum pennellii
CCCACTATTTGTTTCAAGGTTATCTCTTTTAACCCCCAAGTAATTGAATTATTAACATTAAACTACTAACTTTATAATTATAAGCATGAAATGTCCAAAATGCCCCTTTAAAAACTTTAGCACAATTCCGACCCCAGTGAACTGACGGAGACTGTGACGGTCTGTCACGACTGTGACCGTCCGTCCTGCACGTCCGTCACAAAGTTCAGAGACTAAATTTCTGTGGAAGATGTGTGACGGTCCATCGTGCCCACGACGGTCCGTCCTGCCATTCCGTTACGAAGTTCAGAGAGTCAATTTCAGTACCCAAATTTCAGAATTCTAAGTGTTTTGGAACGAGACCCACACGACGGTCCGTCGTGCCCATGACGGTTCGTCGTGGGATCCGTCAACTCAGCCAGTTTTTCCAGAAATAAAATCTGCTGCTCAAAACGACTAAGCAGGTCATTACATTAGGGTAAGGGGTTTTGGGTTAAGGAATGCTTTTGAGGTTTTTTCTTTTTAATTTTAGGGTTTTAAGGTTTTTAGTTTTTTTGTGTTTAATTTTTCGTAGGATTTAGGGTTTAATGCTTCATATAATTTCATAAGGCTTAGGGTTGAAGGTTTATCCCTAAGGTTAAGGTTTAGGTATCTTTGAATTTCAGTTTAGCATTCAAGGTCTCTTAGGTATATTTTGGATCTTTTAGGATGTAGGGTAAATTTAGGCTTTAGTGTTCGAGGTTTATCAATGTTTTGGTTTGGTATGTTTATGATTTTTTTAAGCGATTTTTATGTTTAGAGTTTTTACTGTCCTTTAGGATATAGGGTTTTCTTAGTGTTTTTTGGATTATCTGGGCTACTGTTTTTTAAGGGTAAACGATTTAGGGTTTGTTAGGGTTCAGAGTTTAGAGTATGGAATTTTGGTTTTCTTAGGCTTATGATTTCTTAGGTTTAGGGGTTTTAAAGTTCTTTTTTTTGTATTTTTAGGGTTTAAGTTTTCTTACTGATTTTTAGAGGTTAAATTTTTTAGGGTTTAATTATTTTTAGAAATATATTTTTATGAAAAAAATATGGTGCAGGGTAATGTATGTTATGGTTTTTCCGATTTGAGGATTTTAGGGTTTCTGAAAGGTTCTTTTCTTATAGAGTTTGGAGGTTTAGAGTTTTTAGGGTTCTAAAATGGTTATAACTTATATTTTTTCTGAGACTTCTTTTTTAAGTTAATAGTTTTTTTTTAGTTTAAGATTATATAGGATTCCTTTTTATGGTTTAAGGGTTCTAAGTCTTAGGGTTTTAAATCAAAGATTTTTTTTAGGGTTTTTAAGGCTTGTCTTAGAGTTTCATAAGGCTTCAGGTTGGGGGTTTATCCAAAAGGTTTAGGGTTAAGGTTTCTTATGGTTTGACTTTATCATATAAGAAGTGTTTAGGGTTTTTCTATGGTTTAAGGTTTTGTTTGTTTGGTTTAAGATATCTCAAAGGGTTTTTAGGTTTCGAGTAATAATTTATTTTTTGGTATTTTAGGGTTTTTAAGGGTTGTCCTAGAGTTTCATAAGGCTTAGGGTTGGGGGTTTATCCAAAATATTTAGGGTTAAGGTTTCTTATGGTTTGACTTTATCATTTTAGGAAGTGTTTAAGGTTTTTCTAGGGTTTAGGGTTTAGTTTGTTAGGTTAATATATCTCAAAGGGTTTTTAGGTTTAGAGTTATAAAAGTTTTTTGGTATTTTTAGGGTTTAAGAATTGGGGTTTTCGTAGGGTTCTGACTTTAAGCTTATGGGTTTTTAAAGGTTTACAATATATAATTGCTAAGGGTTTGGGGTTCAATGCTTTTAATTTAGGATTTCTTAAGTTTAGGTTTTTTAGTGATTTTTATGGTTTAAGGTTTTTAAAAGATGATATTTTTAATAATTTTTTTATGTTTTTAGGGTTTCGAAAATATTTTTTTTGAGTTTTTATGTTTAGAATCTTTAAAAGTCTAAGATTTGTAAGGGTTTTTTGAGCGTAGAGTTTTTAAAGTTAATTAAGGCTTAGGATTTCATAGTATTTTTTATTGTGCTTATGTATTTTAAGGGTTAACAATTTAGGGTTTATTATTTAGAGTTAGAAGTTTAGAGTTGGGAATTTAGCGTTTCTTAGGTTAAGGGGTTTTAAAGTTTTTTTTAAATATAAATTTGAATAGGGTTTAGGTTTTCTTAGTGACTTTTAGGGATTAAATTTTCTCAGGGTCAAGGTTTTTTTAAAAATAAATTTTATGGTAAATTATAGTGTAGGGATTACTGTATTAAGGAAATTTTAGGTTTATAGTTTTGATGTTTAGAGTTATCAAAGGTTTTTAGGGTTATAAAAGGGTCTGTAGCTTATGTTTTTTATATTATTTTTTTAAGTTAAGAGTGTTTTAGATTTAAAATTATTTAGGATCATTATTGTTTTTACACTTTAGGTGTTATTCTATTTTAGGATTGGGTTTTAAGGTTTGTCTTAGAGTTTCATAAGACTTAGAGTTGGAGGTTTATCTAAAAGGAATAGGGTTTAGGTTTCTTAGGGTTTGACTTTAGCATTTGAGGCCTCCTACATTTATTTTGGGTCTTTAAGAGTGAATAGTTTAGGGTTTAGACTTTTTCTAGGGTTTAGGGATTAGTTTGTTAGGTTTAAGATATTTTAAGGGATTTTTAGCTTTAGAGTTTTTGAAAGTTTTTTTTGTTACTTTTAGCATTTGGGATTTAGGGTATTTTTAGGGTTTTGGCCTTGAGATTATTGGTTTTAAAGGGTTTACGATTTATGGTTTCTTATGATTGAGCGTTCATCTTTTAGAGTTTTTAATTCAGGTTTCATAGGGTTTAGGTTTCTTAAAAGATGATTTTATAAAATGATATTTTAGTATTTTTTGGTTTATAGGGGTTCAAACAGGTTTTTTTAGGATTTTTATGTTAAGAATTTTTAATGGTTTTTAAGGTTTCAAAGGGTTTAGGGTATTAGGTTTTATTAGGTATAACGATACTTCTGTTTTAAGGTTTAAGGCTCAAATTTTTGTTGAATTTATTAGGTTTTGGGTTTTAAAAAATTTTTATGAATATTTTTATGATTTCTTGACGGTTTAGAGTTTGTTTTGGGTTTTTACATTTAAGATTTTTAGGGGTTAGGGTCTTTAGGGTTTTCTCAAATTTAGTGTTTTCAAAGGTGTTTTAAGGATTTAGGATTTCTTAGGGTGTGGGGTTTTCTTAAAGTCTTAGTTTTATGGCTTATTATTTTTTATGGGTTTACGATTCAAGATTTGATAGGTTTACAGGGTTAAGAGATTTTAAATTTTGTTAGGGTTTTTGGGTTTAAGGCTTATGATTTCCTAGGTTTATTTTGGGTCATTTAGGGTGCATGGTTTAGGGTTTTTCTAGGGTTTAGGGATTAGTTTGTTACAATTTGGGATAGTTTAAGATATTTTCAGGTTTAGCTTTTTTAATTTTTTTTTTGGTTTTTTTAGGATTTGGGATCTGGGGTATTCTAAGGGTTATGGCTTTGAGCTTATGAGTTTTTTTAAGATTTACGATTTTTGGTTTCTTAGGGTTTTGGGTTCAAATTTTATAGTTTTGAAAAATTTATTTTGAAAAAATGATATTTTTAGTATTTTTAGGTTTTAGGGGTTCAAAACGGACTTTTTTTTAGAGTTTTTATGTTTAGAATTTTTAAGGTTTCATAGGGATTAGGGTAATAGGTTTTATTAGGTAGAAGCATGCTTTTGTTTTAAGGTTTATGGCTCAAGTTTTTGTAGAACTTATTAGGTTTAGTGTTTTATAAAGTTTTTTTTAAGAATTGATGATTTTTTTTACTATTTAGAGTTTTTTTTGGAACTAGGGCTTATGATTTTAGATATAAGATTTTTAAGGTTTAGGGGTCTTAAGGGTTTTCTTAGGATTAGTGTTTTCAAAGTTGTTTTAGGGTTCAGGATTTCTTATGATTGAAGTTTTCTTAGTGATTTTTTTTTTGGATTATGATTTTTTAAGGGTTTACGTTTTACGGTTTCTTAGGGTTTGGAGTTTTGAATTTAGTGTTTAGGGATTTAATTTTTTGTAGGGTTTAGGTTTTCCTAGTGATTTGTTGGATTTAAATTTTCTAAGGGTTTAGGATTTTTTAAAAATGATTTTTAGGGTAAATTATAGTGAATGGCATAATGTTTTAAGTTTTTTTTTTTTTTTATGTTTAAGGTTTTTAAGGGTTCTGAAAGGGTTCTTTTTTAATATAATTTTCAATGGTTTTAAGGGGTTCTAAAAGGGTTCATAGCTTAGGCTTTACTAGGATGTTTTTAGGTTAAGAGTTTTTTCGATGTAAGATTATTTAGGATTATTACTGTTTTTTCTGTTTAAAGCGTTCTTAGAAGTAGCATTTTTATCATGGTTTTTAAGGTTTGTCTTGGAGTTCCATTAGGCTTGTTTTTTGTTTTTGTTGAAAATTTTATGATTTTTTACGGTCTAAAGGTTCTTGCCGCTTAGAGTTTCTTTGGGTTTATAGCTTAGGATTTTAGATTTAGGGGTTTTAAGGTGTTTTTTAGGTTTAGTGTTATTAAATGTGTTTTAGAGTTTAGGATTTCTTCGGGTTTAGGGTTTCCTTGTGTTTCATAAAGCTTTTGTTTAGTTTTTTTTTTATGATTGAGTGTTTCTTAGGGATTTTATATTTTTTAACTTTAGGCTTTCAAAAGATTTTTATTAAAATTGATATAAGAAGCTTATGATGTGCCAACTCAAGGTTTGCTTGAGGTCACTCGTGATCTTACGTCTTGAGCTACGTCTAGGGGGTAACCTCGGGGCGTAACAAAAAATTATGTATAAATAAAAGCCTCTAACTGACTAGAGATGCTGGGACATTCCCCCAGCTAACTCTAGAAAATCTTAAACTAAAATGGAAGACTGAATATAAAACATGCAAATCGTCCTCGAAGTACTAGGTTTCACCACGTGATTCGAATGCTGAGGACCTGGGCATCACAGAAAGATGTAGCGTAGAATATGTGTCAGTACTATAAAGATATAGGATAGAGCTGAATTAATATATATAACTGAAAACAACATATTGAACAGTGATATCATTTAAACAAGATGAATAAGAGTTTAGGTATTTGGTTATAAGTTTTTAGGTTAGGGTTTAGAGCTTATGTTTTTCTTGAATATTTTTAGGTTAAGAGTTTTTTTCGATTTAGCATTTTTAAAGTTTTTTTTTATCATTATAGTCAATTTAGAGGTTCTGATGCTTAGGGTAAGGGGTTTTATGTTAAGGAATTCTTTTGAGGTTTTTTCGTTTTAATTTTAGGGTTTTAAGGGTTTTTTTTTTGTGTGTTTGTTTATTTTTTCGTAGTATTTAGGGTTTAATGCTTCATTTAATTTCATAAGGCTTAGGGTTGAAGGTTTATCCCTAAGGTTAAGGTTTACGTTTCTTAGGATTTCAATTTAGCATTCAAGGTCTCTTAGGTATATTTTGGATCTTTTGGGTTTAGGGTAAATTTAGGCTTTAGTGTTCTAGGTTTATTAATGTTTTTGTTTGTTATGTTTTAGATTTTTTAAGGGATTTTTAGGATTAGAGTTTTTAATGTTCTTTAGGGTTTTGGGTTTCTTAGTGTTTTTTGGGGTTATGTGGGCTTCTGTTTATTTAAGGGTAAACAGGGTTTCTTAGGGTTCTGAGTTAAGACTATGGAATTTAGTTTTTCTTAGGCTTAGGATTTCTTAGCTTTTTTTAGGGTATAGGTTTTCTTAGGTACTTTCAGGGGTTATAGTTTTCTAAGGGTATTTTTATTAAATTATTTTTAGGGTAAATTATGGTGCTGGGTAATGTATGTTAAGGTTTTTTTCGATTTGAGTATTTTAGGCTTTCTGAAAGGTTCTTTTTTTTTTTTAGAGTTTTGAGGTTTAGAGTTTTTAATGTTTTTTAGGGTTCTAGGACTTTTTTTTAAGTAAAGAGTTTTTTTATTTTAAGATTATATAGGATTCGTTTTATAGTTTAGAGGTTTCATAAGGCTTAGGGTTGGGGGTTTATCCAAAAGGTTTAGGGTTAAGGTTTCTTATGGTGTGACTTTATCATTTTAGGAAGCGTTTAGGATTTTTCTAGGGTTTAGGGTTTAGTTTGTTTGGTTTAAGATATCTCAAACGATTTTTAGGTTTAGAGTAATAAAAAAGTTTTTTTGGTATTTGTCACGACCCAAAACCGAGCCGCGACTGGCACCCACATTTACCCTCCTATGTGAGCGAACCAACCAATCTAAACCTTAACATTTCAATTTAATATCAACATAAAGCAATGCGGAAGACTTAAACTCATTAATAAAAGACAATTCAATAACTT
>NC_028640.1:19098240-19101587 GCF_001406875.1 Solanum pennellii
AAGTTCAGAGAGTCGATTTCAGTATCCAAATTTCAGAAGTCTAAGTCTTTTGGAACGAGACCCCCTCGACGGCCCGTCGTGCCCATGACGGTCCGTCGTGGGTTCCGTCGACTCACATAGTTTTTCCAGAAATAAAATCTGCTGCTCAAAACGACTAAACAGGTCGTTACAGTATTTTTAGGGTTTTTAAGTCTTGGCTTAGAGTCTCATAAGGCTTAGGGTTGGGGGTTTATCCAAAAGGTTTAGGGTTAAGGTTTCTTATGGTTTGACTTTATCATTTTAGGAAGCGTTTAGGGTTTTTCTATGGTTTAGGGTTTAGTTTGTTTGGTTTAAGATATCTCAAAGTGTTTTTAGGTTTTGAGTAATAAATTTTTTTTGGTATTTTTAGGGTTTTTAAGGCTTGGCTTAGAGTTTCATAAGGCTTAGTGTTGGGGGTTTATCCAAAAGGTTTAGGGTTAAGGTTTCTTATGGTGTGACTTTATCATTTCAGGAAGCATTTAGGATTTTTCTAAGGTTCTGACTTTAAGCTTATGGGTTTTTAATGGTTTACAATTTATAATTTCTTAGGGTTTGGGGTTAATTTAGGATTTCTTATGTTTACGTTTTTAAGTGATTTTTAGGGTTTAGGGTTTTTAAAAGATGATTTTAAAAGATGATAATTTTAATATATATAGGACTTAGGGGTTCGAAAGGAATTTTTTATGAGTTTCGATTTTTAGAATCTCTAAAGGTTTAAGATTTTTAAGGGTTTTTTAGGTGTAGAGTTTTTAAAGTTTTTTAGGGTTTAGATTTTCTTAGTTTTTTTTTTGAATTTTGTGCTTATGTTTTTTGAAGGGTTAATGATTTAGGGTTTATTAGGGTTAGCGTTCCGATTTCCGAGTTTAGAGTTGAGAATTTAGCGTTTCTTAGGTTTAGGGGTTTTAAAGTTTTTTTTAAAAAAAATTCTTTTAGGGTATAGGTTTCTTAGTGACTTTTAGGGATTAAATTTTCTTATGGTTTAAGGTTTTTTAAAAAAAAATGTTTTTTAGGGTAAATAATAGTGTAAGGATTACTTAATTAAGCTATTTTTAGGTTTAGAGTTTTGATGTTTAGAGTTTTCAAAGGTTTTTAGGGTTCTAAAAGGATTTGTAGCTTATGTTTTTCTATAAAAAATTTTAAAGTTAAGAGTTTTTTCAATTAAAAATTTTTTAGGATCATTATTGTTTTTACGGTTTAGGGGTATTCGATTTTAGGATTTTAAATCAAGGATTTTTTTAGGGTTTTTAAGGTTTGTCTTAGAGTTTCTTAAGGCTTACGGTTGGAGGTTTATCTAAGGGATTTAGGGTAGGTTTCTTAGGGTTTGACTTTAGCATTTAAGGTATCCTAGATTTATTTTGGGTCTTTTAGAGTGCATGGTTTAGGGTTTAGGGTTTTTCTAGTATTTAGGGTTTAGTTTGTTAGGTTTAAGATATTTTAAGGGATTTTTAGGTTTAGAATTTTTGAAAGTTTTTTTTTTTGTTATTTTTAACATTTGGGATTTCGGGTATTCTTAGGGTTTTGGCCTTGAGCTTATTTGTTTTTAAGCATTTACGATTTATGGTTTCTTACGATTTCGGGTTCAATGTTTAGAGTTTTGGATTACCGTTTCTTAGGGTTAAGGATTCATATGGTTTAGGGTTTTTAATAGAAGATTTTTAAAAATAATATTTTTAGTATTTTTTAGGATTTAGGGGTTCAAACAGGTTTTTTAGAGTTGTTATGTTTAGAATTTTTAAAGGGTTTTAAGGTTTCATAGGGTTTAGGGTATCCGGTTTTATTCCATATAATGATACTTAAGTTTTAAGGTTTAAGGCTCACGTTTTTGTAGAATTTAATAGGTTTTGGGTTTTACAAGTTTTTGTAAAGATTTTTATGAGTTTTTTACGGTTTAAAGTTTCTTTTGGGTTTAGGGCTTGTGAGTTTAGATTTAAGATTTTTAGGGGTTTGGGGTCTTAACGGTTATCTTAAATTTAGTGTTTTCACAGATATTAAGGGTTTAGATTTCTTAGGGTTTGAAGTTTTCTTAAGGCTTGGTTTTATGGATTATGATTTTTTAAGGATTTATATTTTAGGGTTTCTTAGGTTTGGAGTTTGGAATTTAGGGCTTTGAGATTTCAATTTTTTTGTTTAGGGTTTTTTGGGGTTTATGTTTTCTTAGTTGTTCTTTGGGTTTAAAGTTTATTATGGTTTAGGATTTTTTTAAAATGATTTTAGGGTAAATTATGGTGTATGGATTAGTGTTATAAGGTTTTTTTAAGTTCAAGGTTTTAGGGGTTTTGAATTTTTTTTTAAAATATAGTTTTTAATGAATTTAAGGAGTTCTAAAAAGTTTAAAACTTCAGTTTTAATAGAATTTTTATAGGTTAAGTGTTTTTCCGATGTAAGATTATTTAGGATCATTATTGTTTTTCGTTTTTTAAAAATTTCTTAATGATTTTTTACAGTCTAAGGGGTTATTAGGGCTTAGAGTTTCTTTGGGTTTAGAGCTTACGATTTTAGATTTAAGATTTCTTTGGGGTTATGGGTTTTAAGGTTTAGTGTTTCTAAAGGTGTTTTTAAAGTATAAGAAATCTTAGGGTTTTGGGTTTCTTGTTGTTTCAGAAGTCTTGGGTTTAAAATTTTTCCAAAGGTTTAGGGTATATGATTTAGGGTTTCTAAGGGATTTCATATCTCTTAAGTTGCTTTTAATTTTTTTATTAAGTTGTTGATCTAATTTGCTTATGATATCCTAACTAAAGATTAAGCTTGGGGAACTCGTGATCCTAGGTGTCACGACCCAAAACGAGCCGCGAGTGGCACCCACATTTATTCTCCTATGTGAGCGAACCAACCAATCTAATCCCAATTCTTACCAATATTTCAACCATAATAAACAGAATATAATGCGGAAGACTTAAAACTCATTAATATAACCAATACATAACTTCTAAAATTTAATACTTATTATTCCCAAAATCTGGAAGTCATCACCACAAGAACATCTATCCTCAAATTACTAAATCTAAAGAGTATCTAAGAAGCTAAAATAAATGAACGACTAGTCCATGCCAGAACTTCAAGGCATCAAGACGTAAATGAGAGAGAGTCCAGTCCGAGCTAGGAACAATAGCTCACCCTTAAATCTGACGTGATGAAGACTGGCTAGAGCTGAGGACGAGTTGAAGACGATGGCACGTTTGCTGCACTCCACAAATAACAAAGAAAAACAAATACAAGTAGGGGTCAGTACTAAAAACAAGTACTGAGTAGGTATCATCGGTCAACTCAAAACAGAAAGCAATATATATCGAATAATACATAAAACCAACCAAATGCTTAACAGGTGATAG
>NC_028640.1:19101940-19105980 GCF_001406875.1 Solanum pennellii
CGTGACATCCGATCCATTACTATCCTGGTGTCGGAACGTGACACTCCGATCCCCTACTACTACGTGTCGGTTCGTGACACCCGATCCATTACCCTCATTCTTTTAGTTCATCAAGCCTTCTTTTATACCAAGGCATCATCATTAACAAAGTGGATTTAAGGTTTAAGATTCACAGCCTCATCTTTCCAACCCACTACAATTACATAATCACATCATGCAAGCATACAATTAAGCATATAGAAGACTTTACAATACTACCCAATACATATCATTCGCTATTAAGAGTTTACTATGAAATAGCATAAACCATAACCTACCTCCACCGAAGAATTCGTGATCACGCAAGCTACTCCTCAAAATCTTTGCTTTCCTCTTCGTTCTCTCTTCTCTCGCTCGTTTGTTCTCTCTTCTTTCTCTCTCTGTTCTTTCTATTTTTCTTATTCAAACCCTTTTTCTTTTACCCTAATTGTCATATAATTAAGTATAAAAGATGATAAAAAAACCCACTTTTTATTTCAAGGTTATCTCCTTTAACCCCCAACTAATTGAATTATTAACATTAATCCACTAATTTTATAACTATAAGCATGAATAGTCCAAAACGCCCCTTATAATCTTTTAACAGAAATCCGACCCAGTCAGGGTTACGCAGCCTGCGACGGTCCGTCACGACTGTGACGGTCCGTCCTGCAGGTCCGTCGTAAAGTTCAGAGAGTTAATTCTGGGGAAAGATTTGTGACAGTCCATCGCGCCAACGACAGTCCGTCCTGTCATTCCGTCGTGAAGTTCAGAGAGTCGATCTCAGTTCCCAAATTTTCAGAATCTAAGTGTTTTGGAACGAGACCCCCTCGACGGTCCGTCGTGCCCATGACGCTCCGTCGTGGGATCCGTCGACCCCGACAGTTATTACCAGAATAAACTCTACTGCTCAAAACGACTAAACAGGTCGTTACAATAGATACCAATTTACCCATCGTTCGTCCTCGAACGATCACAAGAAGAAAAACAAGGGCAAAAAGGAGTACCTGAATCTGTAAACAGGTGTGGGTATCTTTCTTGAATATCAGCCTCCTTCTCCCAAGTGGACTCTTCAACTGGCCGATTCTTCCATTGAACCTTGATGGATGCAATCTCCCTTGATCTCAACTTGCGGATTTCACTATCTAGAATGGCAACACTCTCCTTCTCATAAGACAAATTCTCATCAAGAAAAACTGAATCACAACGTATAATGTAGTTTCCATCCCCATGGTCTCTTTTCAGCATAGGCACATGAAATACCGGGTGCACCCCTGACAGTTCTGGAGGTAAGGCTAATTCATAAGCCACCTCCCCTACTCGCTTAAGTACTTCAAATGGTCCAATATACCTTGGGCTTAGCTTACCTCTTTTACCAAACCGCATCACACCCTTCATGGGTGAAACCTTCAGCAAAACTTGTTCACCCTCCATGAACTCCAAGTCCCTAACCTTTCGATCTGCATATTCCTTTTGCCTACTTTGCGCCGCTAAAAGCTTTTCTTTAATGAATTTCACTTTCTCTAATGATTCCCTCAGAAGATCAGTACCCCAGGGCCTCACCTCGAATGCATCAAACCAACCAATGGGAGACCTACATCTCCTTCCATACAATGCTTCGAATGGGGCCATATCAATACTTGAGTGATAGCTATTATTGTATGAAACTCTGCTAAGGGTAACAAGTTATCCCAATGACCACCAAATTCTATCACACATGCACGAAGCATATCCTCCAATACCTGAATGGTTCGCTCAGACTGACCATCGGTTTGAGGGTGGAAGGCAGTTCTAATTCCAACTTAGTACCTAATCCAGCATGCAATGTTCTCCAAAACATAGAAGTAAATTGCGTACCTCTATCTGATATGATGGACAGTGGAACTCCATGCAATCGAACAATCTCTGAGATATAAAGTTTGGCTAACTTCTCTGCATTGTAAGAGGTGCCCGGAATGAAGTGAGCAGTTAATCTGTCCACAATTACCCAAATAGAATCAAACTTACCCAATGTCTTTGGAAGACCAACCACGAAGTCCATTGCAATTCTCTCCCACTTCCATTCGGGAATGGGCATTCTCTGAAGTGTTCCTCTGGGCCTCTAGTGTTCATACTTTACCTGCTGACAATTCGGGCATTGGGCGACAAAATCAACAATATCACGCTTCATCCTACTCCACCAAAAATGTTGCTTTAGGTCACGATACATCTTGGTTGCACCAGGATGTATAGAATATCCTGAACTATGAGCCTCTGTAAGAATAGTGTGGATCAAATCATCAATACGAGGCACACATACCCTTCCATTAATCCTCAACACACCTTCCTCATCGATTTTTGCTTCTTTAGCCTCTCCTCGCACCACCTTATCTCGAATCCGAATCAGTTTCTCATCAGTAAACTGCTTTCCCTTAATCTTGTCATGAAAGGAAGATCTTTCCTCCACACAGGCCAAAAATCCCCCCTTCTCTAGTACTTCCAGCCTCATGAAGTCATTAGCCAGAGTCTGAACCTCTCTAGCCAATGGGCGTCTAGAAACCTGCAAGTGAGCTAGACTTCCCATGCTCCCTGCCTTTCTACTTAAGGCATCTTCCACAACATTAGCTTTTCCCGGGTGATACAAGATAGTGATATCATAGTCCTTTAGTAGTTCCATCCATCTCCTCTGTCTTAAATTAAAATCTTTCTAAGTAAAGACATACTGTAAACTACGATGATCCGTATAGACTTCACACTTAACCCCATATAGATAGTGTCTCCATTGCTTTAATGCAAACACGGCCGCAACCAACTCCAAATCGTGGGTCGGATAATTTCGTTCATGCACCTTTAATTGCCTCGAAGCATAAGCAATTACATTCTTCTCTTGCATTAGTACTGCACCCAAACCAGAATAGGATGCATCACAATAAACAATGAAATTCTTGCCTTCCACTGGCAAGGTAAGAATTGGTGCAGTAGTCAACAAGGTCTTGAGATTCTGGAAGCTTTCTTCACATTCATCTGACCATACAAATGGAACATTCTGCTTAGTTAAATTTGTCAGTTGGGAGGCAACCGTAGAGAATCCCTTGACAAATCGACGGTAGTAGCTAGCTAAACCAACAAAGCTTCTTTCCTCTGTAACATTAGTGGGTCTTACCCAATTCTTCACCGCTTCGATCTTGGAAGGATCCACCATCACTCCATCCTTAGAAACTATGTGCCCCAAGAAGGACACGAAATCTAGCCAAAACTCACACTTGGAGAATTTGGCATAAAGCCTTTTCTCCCTCAATACTTCCAACACAATTCTCAAGTGCTCCTCATGTTCTTTCCTGCTCTTTGAGTATACTAGTATATCATCAATAAACACAATAATAAAGAGGTCCAGATATGGCTTAAAAATCCCGTTCATCAGGCTCATGAACGCAGCAGGGGCATTCGTTAGTCCAAAGGACATTACCAGGAATTCATAATGCCCATACCTTGTCCGAAAAGCAGTCTTTGGCACATCTGCTGCCCGTATTTTCAATTGATGATAACCAGATCTCAAGTCGATTTTTGAGAAGGTACAAGCACCTTGTTGCTGATCGAACAAATCATCAATGCGAGGAAGAGGATACTTGTTCTTAACAATTACTTTATTCAGTTGCCTGTAGTCTATGCACATCCGAAAACTCCCATCTTTCTTCTTCACAAATAAAACCGGAGCATCCCAAGGGGAAGCGCTTGGTCTAATGAAGCCTTTACCTAACAACTCTTGAAGTTGGGCCTTTAACTACCTTAACTCAGCGGGAGCCATTCTATAAGGGGGTATGGAAATGGGGCGAGTACCCGGCTCCAGATCAATGCAAAAGTCAATATCTCTATCCGGTGGCATACCAGGAAGGTCTGCAGGAAACACATCCAGAAACTCACGGACTACCGAAACCGACTCAATTGAAGGTACTTGGGAAGTGTCATCCCTGAGGTGTGCCAAGAAAGCTAAACACCCTTTACTAACCATTCTGTTAGCACGAAGAAAGGAGATGATACGAACT
>NC_028640.1:19109082-19121827 GCF_001406875.1 Solanum pennellii
CTATCCTGGTGTCGGAACGTGACACCCGATCCATTACTATCCTGGTGTCGGAATGTGACAACCCGATCCATTACTATCCTGGTGTCGGAACGTGACACCCGATCCATTACTATCCTGGTGTCGGAACGTGACACTCCGATCCATCTACTATCCTGGTGTCGGAACGTGACACTCCGATCCCCTACTACTACGTGTCGGTTCGTGACACCCGATCCATTACCCTCAATCTTTTAGTTCATCAAGCCTTCTTTTATACCAAGGCATCATCATTAACAAAGTGGATTTAAGGTTTAAGATTCACAGCCTCATCTTTCCAACCCACTACAATTACATAATCACATCATGCAAGCATACAATTAAGCATATAGAAGACTTTACAATACTACCCAATACATATCATTCGCTATTAAGAGTTTACTATGAAATAGCATAAACCATAACCTACCTCCATCGAAGAATTCGTGATCACGCAAGATACTCCTCAAAATCTTTGCTTTTCTCTTCGTTCTCTCTTCTCTCCCTCATTCGTTCTCTCTTCTTTCTCTCTCTGTTCTTTCTATTTTTCTTATTCAAACCCTTTTTCTTTTACCCTAATTGTCATATAATTGAGTATAAAAGATGATAAAAATAACCCACTTTTTATTTCAAGGTTATCTCCTTTAACCCCCAAGTAATTGAATTATTAACATTAATCCACTAATTTTATAACTATAAGCATGAATAGTCCAAAACGCCCCTTAAAAACTTTTAACAGAAATCCGACCCAGTCAGGGTTACGCAGCCTGCGACGGTCCGTCACAACTGTGACGGTCCGTCCTGCAGGTCCGTCGTAAAGTTCAGAGAGTTAATTCTGGGGAAAGATTTGTGACGGTCCGTCGTGCCAACGACGGTCCGTCCTGCCATTCCGTCGTGAAGTTCAGAGAGTCGATCTCAGTACCCAAATTTTCAGAATCAAAGTGTTTTGGAACGAGACCTCCTCGACGGTCCGTCGTGGGATCCGTCGACCATGACAGTTATTACCAGAATAAACTCTACCGCTCAAAACGACTAAACAGGTCGTTACACTAGGTTTCGAATTACACCTAGGAGGAAACTTCGGGGCGTAACAAAAATTATGCATGAATAAAAGCCCTCTAACTTACTAGAGATATTAGGACATGCCCCCAGTTAACTCTAGTAAAACTGAAACTAAAATAGAAGACTAAATTACAAATATGTAAATTGTCCTCGAAGAACTAGGACTCACCACATGATCTGAATGTTGAGGACTTGAGCATCACAAAAAGATATAGGGTAGAGTATGTGTCAGTACTAAAAAGATATTAGATAATGCTGAATGAATATATATATCTGAAAACAACATATTGAACAATGATATAATCTAAACAAGATGAATAAGGGATTAGGTATTTTCTTGAGTTTTTAGGTTAGGGTTTAGAGCTTAATTTTTTTTAGAATCTTTTTAGGTTAAAAGTTTTATGAATTTAGGTTTTTTATAGATATTTTGGGATAAGTATAGTTTTTACAATTTTGATGTTCTGATGTTTAGGGTAAGGGGTTTTAGGTTAAGGAATTCTTTTGAGGTTTTTTATTTTTAATTTTAGATTTTTTAGGTTTTTTTGTGTTTAATTTTTTCGTAGGATTTAGGGTTTATTGTTTCATATAATTTCATAAGGCTTTGGGTTGAAGGTTTCTCTTTATGGTTAAGGTTTAGGTTTCTTAGGATTTCAGTTTAGTATTCAAGGTCTTTTAGGTATATTTTTGATACTTTAGGGTGTAGGGTAAAATTAGACTTTAGTGTTCTAGGTTTATTAATGTTTGGTTTGTTATGTTTAAGATTTTGTAAGGGATTTTTAGGTTTAGAGTTTTTAATGTTCTTTAGGGTTTAGGGTCTTAGTGTTTTTTTGGGTTATGCATTTTATTTTTGTAAGGGTTAATGACTTAGGGTACTTAGGCTTCAGAGTTTAGAGCATGAAATTTAGGTTCTTAGGCTTAGGATTTCTTAAGTTTGGGGGTTTTAATATTTTTTTTTTAGTATTTTTAGGGTTTAGGTTTTTTTAGCGATTTTTAGGGGTTAAATTTTCTTGGGGCTTAAGTTTTTTTATAAAATTATTTTTAGGTTAAATTATGGTGTAGGGTAATGTATGTTAAGGTTTTTTTAGATTGAGGATTTTACGGTTTCTGAAAGGGTTTTTTTTTTTTGGAGGATTTTAGGTTTAGAGTTTTTAATGTTTTTAGGGTTCTAAAAGGGTTTATAGCTTATGTTTTTAGGACTTTTTATTAAGCTAAGAGGTTTTTTAAATTTAAGATTATATAGAATTCTTTTTATGGTTTAGAGGTTATAAGTCTTAGGATTTTAAATCAATGATTTTTTTAGGGTTTTTTAAGGCTTGTCTTCGAGTTTCATAAGGCTTAGGGTTGGGGGTTTATCCAAAAGGTTTAGGGTTAAGGTTTCTTATAGTTTGACTTTATCATTTTAGAAAGCATTTAGGGTTTTTCTAGGGTTTAGGGTTTATTTTGTTTGGTTTAAGATATCTCAGAGTGTTTTTAGGTTTAGAGTAATAAAAGCTTTTGGTATTTTTAGGGTTTTAAGGCTTGTGTTAGAGTTTCATAAGGCTTAAGGTTGGGGGTTTATCCAAAATCTTTATGGTTAAGGTTTCTTATGATTTGACATTATCATTTTAGGAAGCGTTTAGGGTTTTTGTAGGGTTTAGTGTATAGTTTGTTTGGTTTAAGATATCTCAAAGGGTTTTTACGTTTAGAGTAATAAAAGTTTTTTGGTATTTTTAGGGTTTTTAAGGCTTGTCTTAGAGTTTCATAATGCTTAGGGTTGGGGGTTTATCAAAAATGTTAAGGGTTAAGTTTTATTATGGTATGACTTTATCATTTTAGGAAGCGTTTAGGGTTTTTCTAGGGTTTAGTGTTTAGTTTGTTAGGTTTAATATATCTCTAAGGGTTTTTAGGTTTAGAGTAATAAAAGTTCTTTGGTATTTTTAGGGTTTAATTTTTGGGGGTTTGTAGGGTTATGACTTTAAGCTTATGGGTTTTTAAGGGTTTACAATTTATAATTTCTTAGGGTTTGGGGTTCAAAGATTTTAATTTAGGATTTCTTAGGTTTAGGTTTTTTAGTGATTTTTATGGTTAAACGATAATTTTAAAAGATGATATTTTAAATATATTTTTTTAAGTTATTAGGGGTTCGAAAAGATTTTTTTTTATGAGTTTTTATGTTTAGAATATTAAGGGTCTAAGATTTATAAGGGTTTTTTATGCGTAGAGTTTTTAAAGTTTTTTAGGGTTTCAGATTTCTTAGTTTTTTTCGAATTTTGTGCTTATGTTTTTTAAGGGTTAACAATTTAGGATTTATTAGGGTTTAGAGTTCAGAGTTTAAAGTTGGGAATTTCACGTTTCTTTGGTTAAGAGGTTTTAATGTTTTTTTTTTTATAAATTTTTTTACGGTTTAGATTTTCTTAGTGACTATTAGGGATTAAATTTTCATAGGGTTAAGGTTTTTTTTAAAAAAAATTTTTTTGGGTAAATTATATTGTAGGAATTACTATATTAAGGTATTTTTAGGTTTAGAGTTTTGATTTTTAGAGTTTTCAAAGGATTTTAGGGTTCGAAAAGGGTTTGTAGCTTATGTTTTTTCTATGATTTTTTAAGTTAAGAGTTTTTTCTATTGAAAATTATTTAGGATCATTATTATTCTTATGGTTTAGGTGTTATTCTATTTTAGGATTTTAAATCAAGAATTTTTTAGGGTTTTTAAGGTTTGTGTTAGAGTTTCATAAGGCTTAGAATTGGAGGTTTTTCTAAAAGGTTTAGGGTTTAGGGTTCTTAGGGTTTGACTTTAGCATTTAAGGCCTCCTAGATTTATTTTGGGTCTTTTAGAGTGCATGATTTTTAGGGTTTAGAGTTTTTCTAGGGTTTAGGGTTTAGTTTGTTAGGGTTAAGATATCTTAAGGTATTTTCAGCTTTAGAGTTTTTGAATTTTTTTTTTGTTATTTTTATCATTTGAGATTTGGGGTGTTCTTAGGGTTCTGTCCTTGAGCTTATTGGTTTTTAAGAGTTTCTTACGATTTAGGGTTCAATATTTAGATTTTTGAATTTAGGTTTCTTAGGGTTTAGGTTTCATAAGGTTTAGGGTTTTTAAAAGATGATTTTAAAAAATGCTATTGTAGTATTTTTTTAGGTTTCTAGGGGTTCAAACAGGGTTTCTTTAGAGTTTTTATGTTTAGAATTTTCAAAGGTTTTTAAGTTTTCATAGGGTTTAGGGTATTAGGTTTTAATAGGTACAAGGATACTTAAGTTTTAAGGTTTAACGCTCAAATTTTTGTATAATTTATTAGGTTTTGGGTTTTTAATTTTTTTTAAAAACATTTTTGTGCGTTCTTTACGGATTAGAGTTTCTTTTGGGTTTAGAGCTTATGTTTTTAGATTTAAGATTTTTAGTGGTTAGGGTCTTAAGGTTTTCTCAAATTTAGTGTTTCAAAAGTGTTTTAAGGATTTAGAATTTCTTAGGGTTTGGGGTTTCTTAAGGTCTTGGTTTTATGGCTTATGCTTTTTTATGGGTTTAGGATTCAGGATTTCTTAGGGTTTTAAATTTTGTTATGGTTTTTTGGGTTTAAGGATTATGATTTCCTAGGTTTATTTTGGATCTCTTAGAGTGTATGGTTTAGGGTTTTTTAGGGTTTAGGGATTAGTTTGTTACAATTTGGGATAGTATAAGATATTTTAAGGTTTAGTGTTTTTAATTTTTTTTTGGTTCTTTTTAGGATTTGGGATTTGGGTTATTCTAAGGGTTTTGTCTTTGAGCTTTTTTTTATTTTTAAAATTTACGATTTATGGTTTCATAGGGTTTTGGGTTCAAAGTTTATAGTTTTGAAAATAAGAATTTTAAAATGATATTTTCAGTATTTTTATATTTTAAGGGGTTCGAAATGGGTTATTTTTAGAGTTTTTATGTTTAGAAGTTTTAATGATTTTTAAGGTTTCATAGGGATTAGGGTATTAGGTTTTATTAGGTATAAGCATAATTAAGTTTTAAGGTTTATGACTCAAATTTTTGTAGAACTTATTAGGTTTAGGGTTTTATAATGTTTTTTTAGGAATTGATGATTCGTTTTTACTGTTTAGATTTTTTTTTGATCTAGGGCTTATGATTTTTTATGTAAGATTTTTAGGGGTTAGGGGTTTTAAGGGTTTTCTTACGTTTAGTGTTTTCAAAGTGGTTTTAAAGGTTTAGGATTTCTTATGATTGGGGTTTTCTTAGGGTTTCTTTTTATGGATTATTATTTTTAATGGTTTACGTTTTAGAGTTTCTTAGGGTTTTGAGTTTGGAATTTAGTGTTTAGGGATTTTACTTATTTAGGGTTTAGGTTTTCCTACTGATTTTTTGGTTTTTAAATTTTTTTAGGGTTTAGGATTTTTTGAAAATGATTTTTAGGGTAAATTGTTGTGAATGGCATAGTATTTTAAGGGTTTTTTTATGTTTAAGTTTTTTAAGGGTTCTGAAAGGGTTCTTTTTTAATATAGTTTTCAATGGTTTAAAGGGGTTCTAAAAGGGTTCATAGCTTAAGTTTTACTACGATATTTTTAGGTTAAGAGTTTTTTCGATGTAGGATTATTTAGGATTATTACTGTTTTTTTGATAAGAAGCGTTCTTAGAAGTAGCATTTTTATTATGGTTTTTAAGGTTTGTCTTGGAGTTCGATTGGGCTTGGTTTTTGTTTTTGTTGAAAATTTTATGATTTTTTATGGTCTAAGCGTTCTTAGGGCTTAGAGTTTCTTTGGGTTTAGAGCTTAGGATTTTAGATTTAGGATTTCTTAGAGGTTAGGGGTTTTAAGGTGTTTTTTAGGTTTAGTGTTATTAAATATGTTTGAAATTTTAGGATTTCTTAGGGTTTAGGGTTTCCTTGTGTTTAGGTTTTTGAGGGTTTCTTAGGGATTTCATATTTCTTAACTTTAGGCTTTCAAAAGGTTTTTATTGAGGTGTTGATATAAGATGTTTATTATGTGCCAACTCAAGGTTTGCTTGGGGTCACTGGTGATCTTACGTCTCGATCTAGGTCTAGGGGGTAACCTCGGGGCGTAACAAAAAATTATGTATAAATCAAAGTCTCTAACTGACTAGAGATGCAGGTACATGCCCCCAGCTAACTCTAGCAAAACTTAAACTAAAATGGAAGACTGAATATAAAACATGTAAATCTTCCTCGAAGAATTAGGACTCACCACGTGATTCGAATGCTGAGGACCTGGGTATCACAGAAAGATGTAGCATAGAATATAGGATAAAGCTTAATGAATATATATAACTAAAAACAACATATTTAACAATGATATCATCTAAACAAGATGAATAAGAGTTTAGTTTTTTTTTTTAATTTTAATTACCCTTTGATGGGTAAGGGGCTAAGCAACACCCCCAGGCCTTAACATTAACAATAAAAGATAAGTACAAGGAAGGGGACATAAATCTAACCTCCGATCCTATGGTGGTTAAGAGTCAACTTTCCCAAAAGGTAAGTCAACTCTTCCCCTTACAAAAAAAGGTGAAACCAAAATACTGAACACCTAGAAGAGAGACTCTAGGAATCGTTACTAAGGGAGACTCTCCCTTTACATTTTCAAAAATAATAATAAAGACAACCTATTCTAATCTATTCAAAGAAGTTATATTTTTTTAATTATAGCTAAGTTGAAAAGATTAACATCTCTGCATAAAGAGGTTCCTTAATCTTTTTGGTTTTCTTCCTTATGAAGCTTGGCATTCCTTGCTCATCTTGTTGGCAGTATGCCTTTGCTTCTGCTGGAAACATCTTGTTGAAATTCTTTTTGCTAAGTAGCTATTTTGTGGCTAAATTTTGATAAAGAATCTACCACAAAATTGGCTTCCCCGTAAATATGTTGACATTTGAATTCTTGAACTTGGTTGATGAGGTGTGGGAGCTTTTCCACCTGTGTCGTTATGTTCCATTGGATGTTTGCCTTATATGCCAGCCATTCTACTAGAAGTTGGGAGTCTACCTCTAGTAATATTCTCCTGTAACCCATGTTTATTCCCAAAGTTAGGCCTTAAATAGCAGCCCCTATTTCTGCTTGATTGTTTGTACCAACATTTAGTGGGGTAGCAAATTCCATCACCATCTTGCATTGTTGATCCCTGATGATACCCCCTGCTCCAATCCTACCCGATTGTCAATTGCACACTCATCCGTATTGACTTTAATCCATTGATCTGGAGGTCTTTTTCATGCTAGCATCTTTACTTTAGTTTCATGAATACAGGTTTCCCATATTTGAAACAGACCTTTCCATGTTGCAGGCCACTTGATTTGAGGAAAGGTTATTGTCAACATCTTGTAAGTATCCATGTAAAGGGCATGTTTGACTCTACTCATGTTAGGAGTTCTTCCTCCATATCTGCTTGCACACCTGTTCTTCCACAAGTTCAAGAAAATTATGCTAGGTGTGTCCTGTAAGAGTAATTTGTGTGCCCCATTTTTGTTTTTTCTGTTCCACCACTGTATGAGAAGGTTTGCAGTAGTTCCAGCTATTGATGCCATGCTTTTCCAGACACATGTTGAAAAATGCCCCTTGTTAAATATGTGCTCGATTGTGTCCCTTCCTTGTCTGTTAGAACAACAAAAATAATTAGATTGTTCTTTACGAAAAATATTAAGTTTTTCATTGGTGGGGAGTTTTCCTTTCAAAGTTCTCCAAACTAGGAATGACATTTTGAAAGGAATGCTCTTATACCAAAGAAATGAATTGAGAAGAGTTTTTGTTTTTTCCTCCCTGATTTCATTCCATGATGATGAGTATGTGAATTTCCCATCATTGTTGAGTGTCCATATTTCTTGATTCCAGTTGAGTGGGCAGCTCTACAGAAAGTATGTTTGCTACTTGGCAGCTAGGTGCTTGTTGCATTAGCTTGTTCCAATTACACCTACCATTACACCAAAAGTCTGCCACTATACTATTATTGAACTTGTAAGTATTGGTGGAGAATTGAGCTAGGTGGCCAGTACCTAGCCAATTATCCCACCAAAATGAGCAGGAGCCTGAATGCTTCCACTGTATGTGTTTCTCCATCCCGTCCCTTATTTGCAGCATGTGTTTGCAAGCAATTGGATATCCTGTGTCCCCTTTTTTGCAATATCTTGCTTTCATGAATTCCCCCCACAAAGTGTATTTGGTCCTAAAGCTCCACTATTGTTTATATTGAAAAGCCATACAAACATCTCCAGTATTCCTCCTACCAACCCCTCTATCATATGGAAAACTCATATTTTTCCATGAGGCCCAATGATACTTGTTGCTGTCATTCCTCCTTTCCCAAAAGAAGTTGGCCATGAGCATTTGGATCTGTTTAAGAATTGTACAAGGTGGTGTTGTTGCTGATAGAATGTGAATGGGGAGTGATTGCAAACATGTTTAATTAGGATTGCTCTGCCTCCATAACTTAGCTACTTAGTCTGCCATCCTGTGATACAACAAACAACTTTATTAACCAGGTCAGTAAAATAGATAATTCTAGGTCTACCCATATAGATTGGGCATCCCACATAGGTTATAGATCCCTGCTTCTGTCTGAATCCTGTTATTCTTTTGATTCTATCCCTTGTGGTGTCATATGCATTAGGATGGACCATGAATTGACATTTTTCTCCATTAATCATTTGACTAGAGATGTCTTCATAATCTTTCAAGGTTTGCATAATGAGCTTCAGAGTTTTGGCCCTTCCTGAAGAGAACAAAATTATATCATCAGCAAAACTTAAGTGGTTCACCATTGTCCCCTTCTTTTCCATGTAGAAACCATGAAATTCATGATTGTTGTTGATTTGGTTGAGAGTTCTTGACGATACCTCTGCACCTAAAATAAATAGGGCAGGTGATAAAGGGTCTCCTTGTTTGAAACCTCTTGTGGAGTGGAAGAAGCCATATCTGTCACGACCCAACCCGATGGGCCGTGACTAGTGCCCGTTTTGGACACCCATATACAAACATGCTAAGCTATTATTCTATAACAAGCAAGACTCGTGCCGCAATTAGATAAACGTCGCGCTTTACTATTTCGTAAGCTAGCTAATAATCTAACGAAAATCCGGCAGCACTTGCCCTATTTTCCTTACTTCGTCCCAATCCGACAACAACCCAAATTATCCACGGCAATACCAATTACACATATAACCCAACGAATCATATTCAACATCCCCCCCCAAAACACTTCCGTCTCGGCAACCATAGCAGCGAAGCAACGACACACCGAGCGATAACTCGTTTTATAATTCGCAACACATCTACCTTATCGTATCCATCCTTTGGAATATATACCCATAATCACATTAACATATACATGACGTCAAAACAGAATTTCCCGCAGTTTGCTTTAATCAAAACAACCCAAACACTAACACGACACCACAAGTAATCAGATGATGGTTTCCGTTCATACTTAGCACATTCAATAACTAAAACAAACTTCCTAAGCTACTGGTCACGCCCCCTTCTTAATATTAACGGTTAATTAACAAAGGTATTCTAAAGAATTAACACACCAAGCAAAGAGATTACTAACCAAATTATTTGCAGCTGCTGGCCAAGAGTTGCAGGGTTGGTTTTCTCCATTTCCATGGCTGCCTAAGCCAAGTGGTGAAGAAGATGATATGCTGCAATGCATTTCACCACCTTATTTATAGTATGGAGTGGATTTCACCACCTCATTTATAGTATGGAGTGGAGGTAGCCCCCCTCTACACGTGTCCCACTAAGGCCAGCTCCCAATCTGATTCCTTTTGTTTTTGCCTTGAGTGGTGGGGCCCACTTGATTAAATTAATCCTAATCAGCCACTAATTAATCCCTCACTTAAAGTTAATGGCACTTACATTAGACAAATCATACTTAATATCACATTTGGAATTAACATCCTTGCCTAATTTTTCTTTAATCACTTGGAACATAAAATAAAATCTCATTCCCCGGACTTACGTCTACTAGATCATGACGCGCACTGCGTATAAAAATACGAGGCATAACATCCTTCCCCCCTTAGGAACATTCGTCCTCGAATGTTAAGTTAGCGTTTTACAAAAACAAATTCCAGCGAGGTCTCTCTAACAGTTATTCCTATCAACCTGCATTCTGTAACTTACAGATGCCTCACAGAGTCACAAATTACTACATAATCTCGTTTATCAATCAATATAGTCAAGCTAGGAATTGAATTACCTGCAGGTACGGGAACAAGTAAGGATACTTATTCTTCATTTTGTCTTCCGCTTCCCAAGTCATATCCTCCCTATTATTATTTTTCCACAACACTTTGAGGGAAGCCACATCCTTAGTACGTAACCTTCTAACCTGGCGATCAAGTATAGCTACGGGTTTCTCCTAATATGACAACTCCTCTGTTACTTGAACATCATCTACATGGAATACTCTAGAAGGATCACCAATACATTTATGTAGCATCGATACATGGAAGACTGGATGTACCGCCTCCAAATTAGATTACCGCCTCCATATCAAATGGTAGATCCAACTCATAGGCAACCTTGCCTATCCTACGAACAATATGATAAGGCCCAATGTATCTCAAACTGAGCTTCCCCTTCCTGTCGAATCTCATGACACCCCTCATGGGTGATAACTTCAGGAATACCCAGTCACCAATCTGAAACTCCAAATCTCGACGCCGATTATCTGCATATGACTTCTGTCGACTCTAGGCTGCTAATAATCTTTCTTGAATAAGCTTCACCTTGTCAACAGCTTGCTGAATCACATCCTGGCCTATTAACTTAGTCTCGCCAACATCAAACCAACCAATAGGTGATCTGCACTTCCTCCCATATAAGGCCTCGTACGGTGCCATCTGGATATTAGAATGGTAGCTATTATTATAGGCAATATCAATGAGCGGCAAGTGATCATCCCAACTACCTTTGAAGTCAATAATACAGGCCCGCAACATATCTTCTAATGTCTGAATGGTACACTCAGCCTGCCCATCTGTCTGAGGGTGAAATGTTGTGCTAAGGTTCACCTGTGTCCCCAATCCCTTCTGAAACGATCTCCAAAAGTTGGCTATAAATTGAGCTCCTCTGTCTGATATAATGGACATGGGAACCCCATGAAGTCTCACTATCTCCCTGACATATAACCTTGCATAATCTTCAGCCGAATAAGTAGTCCTGACTGGAAGAAAATGGGCCGATTTCGTCAGTCTATCTACAATAACCCATATAGAGTCATACTTCCGTTGAGTGCGAGGTAAGCCTGTAATGAAGTCCATATTAATCATCTCCCATTTCCAAGTCGGGATATCTATCTCCTGTAATAATCCACCAGGCTTTTGATGTTCGATCTTGACTTGTTGACAATTCGGGCACTGAGCAACAAACTCCGCTATGTCCTTTTTCATGCCATCCCACCATTATAAGCATCTGAGGTCATGATACATTTTCGTTGACCCTGGGTGAATAGAATAACGGGCAGAGTGTGCCTCTCCCATAACCTGCCGTTGTAGCCCCGCAATATCGGGTACACACAATCTGCCTTCATATCGTAACACTCCGTCAGGTGTAACCTTAAATGGGGTCTTTTCCTTTTGAAAAGCTGCATCTCTATATTGTGCAAAAATAGGGTCCTCGTATTGGTGTCTCTTTACCTCATCTATGATTGAGGACTCATCAACCTCTCGAATAGAAACTCCATTATCTTTTAAATTAGCCAGACGGACTCCAAGGCTGGATAGCCGCTGAATCTCCCGAACCATATCCCTCCTTTCTGGTTGTACATCTGTCAAACTACCCATGGACTTACGGCTAAGAGAATCTGCTATAACATTCGCTTTCCCTGGATGATATAAAATATCAACATCATAATCCTTTAGCAACTCTAACCACCGCCTCTGTCGTAAGTTCAGCTCCTTCTGTTTAAAGATATATTGGAGACTCTTATGATCTGTATAGATGTTCACATGGACACCATATGAATAATGCCTCCATATATTCAAGGCATGAACCACGACCGCTAACTCCAGATCGTGAGTAGGATAGTTCTTTTCATGCTTCCTAAGCTGTCGGGAGGCATAGGCTATAACTTTGCCATGCTGCATCATTACACATCCTAGCCCAACACCCGAAGCATCATAATAAATAACATAGCCGTCTGGTCCCTCCAGAAGAGTTAGGACTGGAGCTGTAGTCAATTTGTCTTTCAATAGCTGGAAGCTTCGCTCACAAGCATCAGTCCACTGGAACTTGGCTGCCTTTTGAGTTAGCCTTGTCAAAGGCGCTGAAATTGAGGCAAACTTTTCTACGAATCTCCTGTAATATCCTGCTAACCCCAGAAAGCTGCGTACCTCAGTAGGTGTCGTAGGTCTGTGTAACGACCTGTTTAGTCGTTTCGAGCAACAGATTTTATTTCTGGAAAAACTGTCTGAGTCGACGGAACCCACGACGGACCGTCATGGGCACGACGGACCGTCGAGGGGGTCTCGTTCCAAAACGCTTAGAATTCCGAAATTTGGATACTGAAATCGACTCTCTGAACTTCGTAACGGAATGGAAGGACGGAACGTCACAGGCGTGACGGGCCGTCACAGACTCTTGGTAAAAATCTAGTCTCTGAACTCTGTGACGGAGCAGCAGGACGGACCGTCGCAGGCACGACGGCCCGTCACAGGCTGCGTAATCCCAGGCTGGGTCGGATTTCTGTTAGTTATTTAAGGGG
>NC_028640.1:19124159-19125209 GCF_001406875.1 Solanum pennellii
AGGGTAAGAACTTCATTGTTTATTGTGATGCATCCTATTCTGGTTTGGGTGCATTGCTAATGCTAGAGAAGATCGTAATTGCGTATGCTTCGAGACAATTAAAGGTGCATGAGCGTAATTATCCGACTCACGATTTGGAGTTGGTTGCGGTAGTGTTTGCATTAAAGCAATGGAGACACTATCTATATGGGGTTAAGTGTGAAGTCTATACGGATCATCGTAGTTTATAGTATGTTTTTACTCAGAAAGATTTAAATTTGAAACAGAGGAGATGGATGGAACTGCTGAAGGATTATGATGTCATCATCTTGTATCACCCAGGAAAGGCTAATGTGGTGGCAGACGCCTTAAGTAGAAAAGCAGGGAGCATGGGTAGTCTAGCTCACTTGCAAGCTTCTAGACGCCCATTGGCTAGAGAGGTTCAGACTCTGGCTAATGATTTTATGAGATTGGAAGTAAGTGATAAGGGAGGATTGTTGGCCAGTGTGGAGGCAAGATCTTCTTTTCTTGACAAGATTAAGGGAAAACAGTTTAATGATGAGAAATTGATCTTGATCCGAGATAAAGTGTTGCGAGGAGAGGCTAAAGAAGCAAAACTCGATGAGGAAGGAGTTTTGAGAATTAAGGGAAGGGTATGTGTGCCCCGTGTTGATGATTTGATCCACACTATTCTTACAGAGGCTCATAGTTCAAGGTATTCTATACACCCTGGTGCAACCAAGATGTATCGTGACCTAAAGCAACACTTTTGGTGGAGTAGAATGAAGCGCGACATTGTTGATTTTGTTGCCAAATGTCCAAATTGTCAACAAGTAAAGTATGAACACCAGAGGCCCGGAGGAACACTTCAGAGAATGCCCATTCCCGAATGGAAGTGGGAAAGGATTCCAATGGACTTTGTGGTTGGTCTTCCAAAGACCTTGGGTAAGTTTGACTCTATTTGGGTAATTGTGGATAGGTTAACTTAGTCTGCTCACTTTATTCCGTTCAAGGTGACTTACAATGCAGAAAAGTTAGCCAAACTCTATATCACAGAGATTGTTCGGTTGC
>NC_028640.1:19126050-19126448 GCF_001406875.1 Solanum pennellii
TGTAACGACCTGTTTAGTCGTTTCGAGCAACAGAGTTTATTTCTGGAAAAACTGTCTGAGTCGACGGAACCCACGACGGACCGTCATGGGCACGACGGACCGTCGAGGGGGTCTCGTTCCAAACGCTTAGAATTCCGAAACTTGGATACTGAAATCAACTCTCTGAACTTCGTAACGGAATGGCAGGACGGACCGTCACAGGCGTGACGGGCCGTCACAGATTCTTGGTAAAAATCTAGTCTCTGAACTCTGTGACGGAGCAGCAGGACGGACCGTCGCAGGCGCGACAGGCCGTCACAGACTGCGTAATCCCAGGCTGGGTCGGATTTCTGTTAAGTAATTTAAGCGGCGTTTTGGACTATTCCTGCTTTAATTATAAAGTTAGTGGGTTAATGTTA
>NC_028640.1:19128465-19136121 GCF_001406875.1 Solanum pennellii
GTCTGGGCCAAGTCTTTACCGCCTCAATCTTCTGCGTGTCTACCCGATACCATCAGCTCCAATAATATGCCCCAAGAATGCCACTGAAGTCAACCAGAACTCGCACTTAGAAAACTTAGCATAAAACTTCTGGTGCTGAAGCACCCTAAATACCGTCCTTAAATGGTCTGCATGCTCCTCTTCTGAACGTGAATAGACAAGAATATCATCTATAAATACAATAACAAACATATCAAGGAATGGTTTAAACACTCGATTCATTAAATCCATAAACACCGCTGGAGCATTAGTCAGCCCAAAAGACAGCACTCTAAACTCATAATGCCCGTATCGGGTCCGGAATGTCGTTTTTGAAATATCTGCCTCCCTTACCCTCACCTAATGATAACCTGACCGCAAGTCTATCTTTGAAAAACACTTTGCACCCTGCAACTGGTCAAATAGATCATCAATCCTTGGGAGGGGATACCTGTACTTTACTGTTACTTTGTTTAGCTGCCTATGATCAATACACATCCGCAGCGACCCATCCTTCTTCCTCACAAACAGTACTGGTGCTCCCCAAGGTGACGTACTAGGCCTGATGAAGCCCTTTTCTAGCAAATTTCTCAATTGCTCTTTCAATTCTTTCAACTCAGCAGGTGCCATTCTATAAGGAGGTATAGATATAGATTGGGTATCTGACACTACATCTATAGTAAACTCTATTTCTCATTCTGGAGGAAGGCCTTGAAGTTCCTCTGGGAGTACATCGGGAAATTCATTAACTACCGGGACTGATTGAAGAGTCGGTGCCTCTGCCTTTATGTCATGCACCCGAACCAGATGATAAATATAGCCTTTTCTAACAATCTTCCCGGCATTAAGGTATGAAATGAACTTACCTTTCGGCGATACTGTACTCCCCTTCCACTCTATAATCGGTTTCCCTGGAAATTGAAATCGAACTATCTTTCCTCTGCAATCAACATTAGCATAACAAGCAGCCAACCAATCCATGCCCATGATAATATCAAACTCAATCATATTTAACTCTATTAGATCTGCTACGGTACGACGACTATATATAACTACTGAACAATTCTTATATACTCAAGTAGCTATGACAAAATCTCCTACAGGTGTAGCTACCTCAAATGGTTCTATCAACTCAGAATCTATTCCGATCCTACTAGCAACAGAGGGAGATATAAATGATAAGGTGGAACCTGGGTCTATCAATGCATACACACTTCGGGAGAATAGTGATAATATACCTGTGATCACATAAGGTGACGCCTACTGATCCTACCTATTAGTCAAAGAATATATACGGTTTGAGGGACCACTAGAACTGGAAGCTCCACCACGTCCTCTACCACGGCCTACTGGCGCCTGAATACCCTGCCCCGTAGGGCGCATAGCCACAGAAGAAGATGAACCAGCAACGGACCCAGTAGGTTGTGCCATACCACCTGCACTGCCTCTAAGGTGACACTCCCTCATAGTATGGCCCTGACGGCCGCAAGAAAAACACGCACCTGTAGCGCGACGACATTCCCCAGGATGGGATCTACCACAGCGAGAACACCGAGGCAAAGGTAGCCTCGACTGACTCAAACCCCTGCCCATGTGTGACCCTGACGCCCTAAAGCTCTGACCAACTTCCAAATATCCCGTACGATCGAACCCCCTACCCATGGAACGTGGGGGTGCACTCTGTGCTGGCTGGGAAGAAAATCTAACATGCTGCTGAGATTGCCCGCCTCGAAACTCGTCAAGATAACCTGCTGATCTAGCCCTCTTATGATGTCCTCTATTATAATCTCTATCTGGATGACGTCCCCGGTGCCGATCCTCTACCCCCTGTGCATATGCCAGCACCCGAGCAATGTCCATACCTGGCTGAAGAGTCACTGCCATACAACCGTCAATCAGATAACGATCCAATCCCATCACATAAAGATGTACCCTGTCTGCCATATCATCCACAATAGTTGGAGCATGCCTAGCCAATGAATCAAACTCGAGGCTATACTCTCGAACGCTCTTGCCATTCTGCCTCAAACGAAAGAATCTAGCGACTCTAGCTCGCTTCATCTCTGGAGGCAGGAAGTGGCCCTGGAAAGCCTCCACAAATCCATCCCATACCGCTGGAGGAGCACCCTCACCCTTAGATAACTCCCAAGAGTCATACCAATTAATAGCTACATCCCGCAAACGATACGTAGCCAACTCAACAGACTCGGTCTCCGAAGCCTTGATTATCCTCAATGTACGCTGCATCTGACGAATAAACTCTTGCAGATCATCCTGGGGCCTTGACCCAAAGAACTCTGGAGGATTACAACATAAGAAGTCACGAGCCCTTAAGCTATCAGATCTGTCCGCATGATCAACTCCTAGTCCATGCCTGCGATCCTGACCTGCCACTAATCTAGTCAGCAACTGAGCTGCATCTCTCATGGCCCTATCCTCCGCCCCTGGCTGAGGAGCTGGAGGTTCATGTGCTGGGGCCTCGGGGGCTTGTGGTGTCCCCCGAACTGGAGTTGCTGCTGCTCTAAGCTCCTCTGGCGGTGGCGGTGTAGCAGAGCTCTCCGACTTGAGCACAATACCAGGCATAGACTGGGCACGGGCCCTAGTAACTCTCCAGGTCTGACTAGTACCTTCTGCTACCGATTTGCCCTTCTGGGCGGCTGTCGCTTTCTTTGGAGGCATAGCTGAAAACACAGGGATTCGTTAGAGAGGGATTATACTGTTAATATAGCTCTATCGCACGATCTAGAATAAGAAGAAAGGATGACATCCTAAATGTCCTGTAGCTTCCTGTTTATAGATGTGGTGCACAACACACCGATAAACAAGAGTCTACTAGACACGGTCTGTAGACACTTCCGAGGAAGAACCTCTCTGATACAACTCTTTGTCACGACCTAACCCGATGGGACGTGACTAGTGCCCATTTTGGACACCTACATACAAACCTGCTAAGCTATTAATCTATAACAAGCAACAATCGTGCCGCAATTAGATAAACGTTGCGCTTTACTATTTTGTAAGCTAGCTAATAATCTAACGGCACTTCCCCTATTTTCCTTAATTCATCCCAATCCGACAACAACCCAAATTATCCACAGCAATACCAATAACACATATAACCCGACGAATCATATTTAACAGCCCCCCCCAAACAGTTCCGTTTCGGCAACCATAGCAGCGAAGCAACGACACACCGAGCAATAACTCATTTTATAATTCGCAACACATCTACCCTATCGTATCCATCATATGGAGTATATACCCATAATCACATTAACATTTACATGACTTCAAAACGGAATTTTTCGCAGTTTGCTATAATCAAAACAGCCCAAACACTAACACGACACCACTAATAATCCAATTATGGTTTCCGTTCATACTTAGCACATTCAATAACTAAAACAAACTTCCTAAGCTACTGGTCACGCCCCCTTCTTAATATTAACGGATAATTAACAAAGGTATTCTAAAGAATTAACACACCAAGCAAAGAGATTACTAACCAAATTATTTGCATCTGCTGGCCAAGAGTTGCAGGGTTGGTTTTCTCCATTTCCATGGCTGCCTAAGCCAAGTGGTGAAGAAGATGATATGGTGCAATGCATTTCACCACCTTATTTATAGTATGGAGTGGATTTCACCACCTCATTTATAGTATGGAGTTGAGGCAGCCCCCTTTACATGTGTCCCACTAAGGCCAGCTCCCAATCTGATTCCTTTTGTTTTTGCCTTGAGTGGTGGGGCCCACTGGATTAAATTAATCCTAATCAGCCACTAATTAATCCCTCACTTAAAGTTAATGGCACTAACATTAGCCAAATCATACTTAATATCACATTTGGAATTAACATCCTTGCCTAATATTTCTTTAATCACTTGGAACTTAAAATAAAATCTCATTCCCCGGGCTTACGTCTACTAGATCATGACGCGCACTTCGTATAAAAATACGAAGCATAGCAATATCTCTTACCAGTAACGATTATAGAATACCAATTATTAGCCATAATCCTCCATACCATGTCAATGAACTTTTCATCAAAGCCCATCTTCCTTAATACTAGATAAATATTGACTTTGGCCATATCCAATTTAATAATGACATTTCTTTCAATGATAGGTTTCCTAATATGATGTATAATTTCTTGTGCTAGCGTAATATTCTTAGAAATATTCCTCCCTTTAACAAAGCCTAATTGGTTGAGATAGATCAAGCTTGGCAGCATAGAACTTAGTCTGTTACTTACCAATTTGGAAAAGATCTTACAGGTGAAGTTGCTTAGACTTATAGGTTTATATTCTGTCAGCTTGTTAAGGTTACTCACCTTAGGCAACAAATCAATATAGGAGTGGGAGAAGTACTTGGGTATCATTTGACCACTGAAGAAGGCAATAATGACTTCAAGAAGGTCATGCTTGATGATGTGCCAACATTTTTGGAAAAAAGTGTCATTCATTCAATCTGGACCAGCAGCAGATGTGGGACTGATTGAAAAAACAACCTCTTTCAACTCTTCCATTGTTGGCATATTCATGAGATTTTCATTTTGATCCTGACTTACCATTTTTGGAATGCATTCTAACATATTCTCCTTGATAATTTTGTCCTCACCAGTGAAGATTTTCTGGAAGTCACATGCTGCATGCCCAATTGTATCATCTCCTTGCAACCACTCTGCATCTACACTAATGATTATGTGAATAAAGAGCCTTCTTCTTCTTCCGCTTACCAAGGAATGAAAGTATTTGGAGTTCGTATCACCTTCTCTTAACTATTTAAGCTGAGTTTTTGATTGAATTCTCAAGCTTTAAGAACTTAATATACATGGCATTGAGTTCATGGAGAATAGCTCTGTTTCCTTATGTTAGATTCATGATAATGTTTTCTTCAGCCATTCTTACCCTTTGCTCATATTCCTTGACCTGTGAAAATATATCTCCAAATTTTGGTTTCCACTATTTTCTCAAAGCGTTGGCCAGTCTTTTGAGTTTGTGATGTAACTTCCACATCACATTACTTTCCAATTCCTTTTCATAACATGCTTCCACTGTCTTCATATAATGAGGATTATCTACCCAGCAATTTAAGAATTTAAAATACTTGGTATATTCCTTGACTTTTGCAGTCAAATCCATGAGAAGTGGACAGTGATCTGAGACTGCAGAAGGAAGGTGAGTGATGGTAGTTTGAGGCATGGATTCAAGCCAATTGTCATTCGCTAAAGCCATGTCCAACCTTTTCCAAATCTTTGGGCAATGCCTCTCTGATTACACCAAGTGAATCTCTGTCCACTGAAGCCTAAATCTATAAGTCCATAGGCTTCATATACATAAATAAATTCAAAGTTGTTCTTCATGTTATATGGCACCCCAACCATTTTTTCTTCCCTTGTTGTGATAACATTAATATCACCAACAGTGCACCATGGATTATCATCACCATTGTCTTATTTAATCAATTTGTCCCATAGAGGTTTTCTGAGATGATCCTTACATTTGGCATAGATGAAGGTGATTATGAACTTATTTGGAACTTCATTATGCTTGAAATCACATGTGATTTGTTGTTCATCCTCATCTCTGATGGCACCTTCAATATCCTCATTCCAAAAAACCCAAATTTTTCCATTGTAATTGGCAACTGCATTTTCCATAGATAGTTGAATTTTGATGTTTTGAATATTCATACTATCTGAAAAGGGTTCCAAAATTGCAATGATATAAAGGTGGTGCATTCTCTTTATATTTCTGAGTCTTTCCACAACACCTCAAGTGTTAATTCCTCTCACATTTCATATAATTGTACTAATCATTGCGATGTTCTTGAGGAAAATAACCTAGTGTTTGGTCTGCCTGCAGCGACAGTTGTAATATCTTGCTTCTTGAAAAGGGATCTACTATGTTGTAGTCCCCATGGTGATAGTCCTTGAGTCTGAGTAGCTTGTTGGATTTCATCCTCAATAGATTGATCATTCTGAGGGCTAAAGTCTCTAATTAGAGCCTCACTTGTCTCATCATTATCTTCTTGATCATTTATACATTTATTATCTCCATCCACCTCATTCTCGGAATTACATATCTCATATTCATTAATATCAGGAATAGTGTTAAGTTGACATTCTTGTTGTTGCTTATTTGGGGGTTCTGATTACTCCCCTCTTTCCTATTACTTATTATCCTCATTCTCATGTTCTTTATTCATCCTTCTTTTGGCAGCATCTCCTTTCTGTTTACTTGGTGTATTTTTACTCTTAGGAGTATTTTCCAGTATACCCGTACTTGCAATTGTGTCCTTTTCCTTTGTCTTTGAGGCTGACTTCTGTTTCCCTGTGTGATCGCTATACCTATGTTGGTTTTCCTTGCTTACAGTATCTTTGTCTTGCTGCTGTTTGGGAGATTGTTGTTGAGGTTGCTTTTGTTTCGACTGCTGCTGCTTGCTTTTAGGACTGGCTGAGGCTGTAGATTCTCTATTGTGGTCAATGTGTACACCATCATGGAAAACATGAGGCAAATTCCCCCCTTTGGTCACCCCTTCCAGCATGTTATTTAGGCTCTCCTGACATCCCCCATCCATCCCTCCATCAACTTCTCCAGATAAACATTCAATTTCATAATCATTAATAGTGTTGGGTTTGACATCTATGATACCTGTGGGGTCTGCATTTCTGTTTTTTCCTTCCTGTTGCCTTGGCATTTTTTGCTTACCTGCAGTGCTTTCCTTTATTTCCTTTTTTGTTACTTCTACCTCCCTTTGATCCTTGATGCCTCTTTCCTCTCCCTGTGCATTCTGTTTTTCCTGCACTTCCAGATTAGTAAAAGAGAATTGTTGAGATTTAGTAGTTATACCTGTCTGCTGGCTGTTTTTTTTTTGTCTGATTTGTAGAAGTAGGTTTCCACATTGTATTTGGAGCTGCTTGTTCCTATTGCCTTGTGTTTTTCCTTCTTTGATTTGACATTCCTCCTCTTTTTTCTGTTCTGTTTGCTTCTGCCTGTTATTGTCTTTGCTTTGTTGTTGTTGTTGTTGTTGTTCTCTATTCTCCTTTATTTTGTTCTGTCTGTCTTCCTGATCTTTTATTTTGACAGTATCCTTGTTCTTATTTTTCTTCTCACTTTATTTTTCCTTTCTTTGTGTATACTCCTCATCCCTCATTTTGGATTTGCATCTTCAATGTCATGTCACTGATTTCTACAGTACTTACATTATGGGGGAATATTCTCATACTCCACTGGCTGCCAGACTCCAATAGTGTCATCATCAGCATGCAGTCCTATCCAAACATGTCTAGGTCTAGGCTTAGTCAAATAAATTTGCATCTTAACTTTTCCCATTCCAACCCTTGACCTTTTAGTACAAGCAGTATCTAGATATAAAACCTTCCCCACATATTCCAACAAGGGAGTAAGGAAAGGTTTTCATAGCAGTGCCATGGTAATCCTGGTAGTAAAATCCTGACAGGCACAATTGGAGTTTACTCCTCTGGTGTAAAGAAAGGTGTCCACGCTTGTATCCTCATCAATTTTCCTTCAATTGTCATTCTTTTCTGAGTCCAAACTGTGTTATAGTCTAACTCATTTTGTAAATCAATAAACACACGTTTTGCATTGTAGTGTGTTATGTTGACCCCCCCCCCCCCC
>NC_028640.1:19136370-19149013 GCF_001406875.1 Solanum pennellii
TAGTGTGTTATGTTGACCCCCCCCCCCCCACTTAATTGAGTTTGTTGTAAAAACTTTTTCTGATAAGCTCTACTTTGGGCATGGTAGTACTAAACTTCCCAACTAGAGTATACTTACAATCCACAGTCAGTGTATGCATATAATCATACTTATCAAAGATTACAACAAGTTTCCCTTGCTTGGTAGTTTGTCTGGGAGTAGTTTTCAACACCACTGTCGAGGCTTGTGCAACATGTATATGTGTCAGCCTTGCTGCCAAAGATTAAAATACTGTATAAGGGGCAGGTTCCTTAACCTGGTCCTGTTTGGTAGCAGGAATACCTTTATTACAGTTAGCAGAGTTGGTATTGAAGTTGGGAACATTTTGATTGGTATTTTGAAACTTAGTACCTCTTTTCTCAAAGTGACTAGAAATCTTTGGAAACTCTCTATGGTAGAGGTTTTGCCTATTAATATCCTGCAGAACATCCTACTGCTTTAGCTCCTGATTTCTTTCCTCATAATTTTTGTTTTGCCCCCATTGTTGCTTATCACTCTTAACCATCTGCCCTTACCTTGACTACTGGTTTTATCCTTTAATTTTCCTTGAATAAGGTCTTTCTCGCAACAACCATTTTCCTGATGGTACATATTTTTGGTGCCCGTCTCCCCCTTATCCTGAACAATATTCATACCAGCTGACTTTCCCATGGCATTTTCATGCTCATGGACATTATTAACATTCTTACTAATATGACTGAGATTATAGTTGTAGTTAGTTACCTGCTTTATTTGCCTCCCCTGCTTGCGCCTTGAAGGTTTGTTGCTGGAAATGTCCTTGAACACCTGCAGCATTAGGATTAAAAGCATATGAAGAGTTTGCTGAACTCTCCACTTCAATAATATCTTGTTCATGAAATAGGGCCTTGCTGTATGGAAGCTTAGAAGCTAGGTTTGCTTCCACAGATTCCTCTCGTACTGTTTCTTCAGTAATGTTCTTCTCCCTGTTCATTTGTTTACCAATATCCACCTGATTACCTCCGTAAGCTATGCCAGTAGAGGTGTTAGTTTAAGCTATTCCATTCCCAGTATCATTCATCTTATTTGCTTTGCCAGTAACATTGTTATTACGACTACCATTTTGACCACCTTCATTCTTGTTACTGGTGATTTTGGGTTCCATTTCGCTTGATATTGTTGTGACATGAACATCTTCCCCTTGTGAGTAAACCCCAGTATGTGTATCCTCGCGACTCAGTTGGGAAGATGATTGATTTAACTTTTAACCCTCTTGATCTTTATTCGCAATGTTCCCAGAACTTTCTCCTTCGTTTTTTTTTATTGGTTCGTCAGGATTCCTTGAAAATTAATTATGTTGTAGCTTAACCTGACTAGAATCATTCCCTTCACCATTGTTATATTGATTCCAGCTAATTGAATTTGAGGAAATATTTTTGTTGTTCCCCACTTTTTCCCATCGACACATCTCACTGTTCATTGCGCCTTGAGATTTCGCTTTCCCGGAGTTATGCGAGAATTAGAGGGGGATTCGGGAAAGGTTAGGTTCCTTTCCTCCAAGTTCCCCCTCTAGGGCTGGTCCGGCGGCCTGAGGCTTACCGCCGGTGGATCTCGCACCATGTTTGGCCTGACAGAACTAGTCGTTAGGCACGTCTGTAAAGTATAACGTTAGGGAGTGTTTGGTTTAGTGAGATAACTTAGAGATAAAACTCATTATTTTAGGCTTAGGATTTCTTGTTTATATAGAGTTTAGGTATTTGGGTATGAGTTTTTAGGTTAGGGTTTAGAGCTTAAGTTTTTCTTGAATCTTTTTAGGTTAAGAGTTTTTTCCGATTTATCATTTTTATAGATTATTTTTTATCATTATAGTTTTTACAATTTAGAGGTTCTCATGCTTAGGGTAAGGGGTTTTAGGTTAAGGATTCTTTTGAGGTTTTTTCTTTTTAATTTTAGGGTTTTAAGGTTTTTATGTTTTTTTTTGTGTTTAATTTTTCGTAGGATTTAGGGTTTAATGCTTCATATAATTTCATAAGGCTTAGGGTTTAAGGTTTATCCCTAAGGTCAAGGTTAGGTTTCTTAGGATTTCAGTTTAGCATTCAAGGTCTCTTAGGTATATTTTGTATCTTTTAGGGTTAAGGGTAAATCTAAGCTTTAGTGTTCTAGGTTTATTAATGTTTTTGTTTGTTATGTTTAAGATTTTTTTTAAGGGATTTTTAGGTTTAGAGATTTTAATGTTTTTTAGGATTTAGGGTTTCTTAGTGTTCTTTGGGTTATGTGGGCTTCTGTTTTTTTAAGGGTAAACGATTTAGGGTTCCTTAGGGTTCTGAGTTTAGAGTATGCAATTTAATTTTTCTTAGGCTTTGGATTTCTTAGGTTTAGGGGTTTAATTTTTTTCCCGGTATTTTTAGGGTGTAGGTTTTCTTAGAGAGTTTTAGGGGTTTAAATTTTCGTAGGGTTTATGTTTTTTTATAAAATTATTTTTAGGGTAAATTATGGTGCCGGGTGATGTGTGGTAAGGGGTTTTTCAATTTGAGTATTTTAGGGTTTCGAAAAGTTTTTCTTTTTTTTTGAGTTTTGAGGTTTAGAGTTTTTAAAGTTTTTTAGGGTTCTAAAAGGGTTTATATCTTAAGAATGTATAGGATTCTTTTTATGGTTTAGAGGTTCTAAGTCTTAGGATTTTAAATCAAAGATTTTTTTAGGGTTTTTGAGGCTTGTCTTAGAGTTTCATAAGGCTTAGGGTTGGGGGTTTATCCAAAAGGTTTAGGGTTAAGATTTCTTATGGTTTGACTTTATCATTTTAGGAAGCGTTTAGGATTTTCTAGGGTTTAGGGTTTAGTTTGTTTGGATTAAGATATCTCAAAGTGTTTTTAGGTTTAGAGTAATAAAATTTTTTTGGTATTTTTAGGGTTTTAGATTTAGGGTTTTTGTAGGGTTCTAATTAAGCTTATGGGGTTTTAATGATTTACAATTTATAGTTTCTTAGGGTTTGCGGTTCAAAGTTTTTAATTTAGGATTTCTTAGGTTTAGGTTTATTAAGTTATTTTTAGGGTTTAGGGTTTTTAAAAGATGATATTTTTAATATTTTTAGGTTTTTAGGGGTTCAAGAAGTTTTTTATGAGTTTTTATGGTCAGAATCTTTAAAGGTCTAAGATTTATAAGGGTTTTTTAGGTGTAGAGTTTTTAAAGTTTTTTAGGGTTTAGGTTTTTTTAATGATTTAGGGTTTATTAGGGTTTAGAGTTCATAGTTTAGAGTTGGTAATTAAGCGTTTCTTAGGTTTAGGGGTTTTAATTTTTTTTTAAAAAAAAAATTCTTGTAGGGTTTAGGTTTTCTTAGTGCCTTTTAGGGATTAAATTTTCTTAGGGTTAAAGGTTTTTTAAAAAAATAATTTTTAGGGTAAATTATAGTGTAGAGATTACTTAATTAAGGTATTTTTAGGTTTAGAGTTTTCAAAGGTTTTTAGGGTTCTAATAGGGTTTGTAGCTTATGTTTTTCTATGATTTTTTTTAAGTTAAGGGTTTTTCGATTCAAAATTATTTAGGATCATTATTGTTTGTACGGTTTAGAGGTTATTCGATTTTAGGATTTTAAATCAAGGATTTATAAGAGTTTTTAAGTTTTATCTTAGTTTCGTAAGGCTTAGAGTTTGAGGTTTATCTAAAAGGTTTAGGGTTTAGGTTTCTTAGGGTTTAACTTTAGCATTTAAGGCCTCCTAGATTTATTTTGGATCTTTTAGAGTGCATGGTTTAGGGTTTAAAGGTTTTGTAGGGTTTAAGGTTCATTTTGTTAGGTTCAAGATATTTTAAGGGATTTTTAGCTTTAGAGTTTTTGAAACTTCTTTTTTGTTATTTTTATCATTTGGGATTAGGGGTATTCTTAGGGTTCTAGTTAGTTAGGTTCAATATATCTCAAAGGGTTTTTAGGTTTAGAGTGATAAATGTTTTTTTGTATTTTTATGGTTTATGATTTGGGGTTTTCGTAGGGTTCTGACTTTAAGCTTATGGGTTTTTAGGGGTTTACAATTTATAATTTCTTAGGGTTTGGTGTTCAAAATTTTTAATTTAGGATTTTTTAGGTTTAGGTTTTTTCAGTGATTTTTATGGTTTAGGGTTTTTAAAAGATGATATTTTTAATATTATTTTTCATGTTTTTAGGGGTTTGAAAAGATTTTTTTTTTTGAGTTTTTATGTTTAGAATCTTTAATGGTCTAAGATTTTTAAGGGTTTTTTAGGCGCAGAGTTTTTAAAGTTTGTAAGGGTTTAGGATTTCTTAGGCTTTTATTTGAATTTTTTGCTTATGTTTTTTTAAGGGTTAACAATTTAGGGTTTATTAGGGTTTAGAGTTCAGAGTTTAGAGTTGGGAATTTAGCGTTTATTAGGTTAACTGGTTTTAAAGTTTTTTTTATATAATTTTTTTAAGGTTTAGGATTTCTTTGTGACTTTTGGGGATTAAATTTTCTGAAGGTTAATGTTTTTTTAAGAACAATTTTTAGGGTAAATTCTAGTTTAGGGATTACTGTATTAAGGTATTTTTATATTTAGAGTTTTCAAAGGTATGTAGGGTTCTAAAAGGGTTTGTTGCTTATGTTTTTTTTTATGTGTTTTATAAGTTTAAGTGTTTTTTTGATTTAAGATTATTTAGGATCATTATTGTTTTTACGGTTTACGTGTTATTCTATTTAAGTATTTTAAATCAAGTATTTTTTTAGGGTTTTTAAGTTTTGTCCTTGAGTTTCATAAGGCTTAGAGTTGGGGGTTTATCTAAAAGATTCATGGTTTAGGTTTCTTAGGGTTTGACTTTAGCATTTAAGGCATCCTAGGTTTATTTTGGGTATTTAAGAGTGCATAGTTTAGGATTTAGAGTTTTTCTAGGGCTTAGGGTTTAGTTTGTTAGGTTTAAGTTATTTTAAGGGATTTTTAGCTTTAGAGTTTTTAAAATATTTTTTTTGTTATTTTTAGCATTTGGAAATTGGGGCATTCTTAGGGTTCTGGGCTTGAGCTTATTTGTTTTTAAGGGTTTATGATTGATGGTTTCTTACGATTTAGGGTTCATTGTTTAGAGTTTTAATTTAGGTTTCTTAGTGTTTAGGTTTCATAGGGGTTAGGGTCTTAAGGGTTTTCTCAAATTTAGTGTTTTCAATGGTGTTTTAAGGATTTTGTGATTTCTTACGGTCCGAGGTTCTCCTAAGGTCTTGGCTTTATGGCTTATGATTTTCTTATGGGTTTATGATTCAGGATTTCTGAGGGTTTCAGGGTTTAGGGGTTTTAAAATATTTTAGGGTTTTTGGGTTTAAGGCGTATGATTTCCTAGGTTTATTTTGGATCTTTAAGAGTGCATGGTTTAGGGGTTTTTCTAGGGTTTAGAGTTTAGTTTTTTTTTTACAATTTGGGATTATTTAAGATATTTTCAGGTTTAGCGTTTTTAAATGTTTTTTTTTGGTTATTTTTAGGATTTGGGATTTGGGGTATTCTAAGGGTTCCGTCTTTGAGCTTATGGTTTTTTTTAAAGATTTACAGTTTATGGTTTCTTAGGGTTTTGGGTTCAAAGTTTATAGTATCGAAAAAATGATTTCAAAAAATGATATTTTTAGTATTTACTGGGTTCGAAACGGGTTTTTTTAGAGTTTTTTTGTTTAGAATTTTTAAAGATTTTTAATGTTTCATGGGAATTAGGGTATTAGGTTTTATTAGGTAGAAGCATACTTAAGTTTTACGGTTTAGGGCTCAAATTTTTGTAGAACTTATTAGGTTTAGGGTTTTAT
The DNA here is from genome assembly GCF_001406875.1 of Solanum pennellii. NCBI lineage: Eukaryota > Viridiplantae > Streptophyta > Magnoliopsida > Solanales > Solanaceae > Solanum > Solanum pennellii. Next base: position 19,142,127 of record NC_028640.1, read on the forward strand.
AAAGTTTTTTTTTTCAAGAATTGATGATTTGTTTTTACTGTTTAGAGTTTTTTTGGATCTAGGGCTTATGATTTGAGATGTATGATTTTTAGGGGTTAGGGGTCTTAATGGTTTTCTTAGGTATAGTGTTTTCAAAGTTGTTTTAAGGGTTTAGGATTTCTTAGGATTGGGTTTTTCTTAGGTTTTTGGGTTTATGGATTATGATTTTTCAAGGATTTACCTTTTAGGGTTTCTTTGGATTTGGAGTTTGGAGTTTAGTGTTTAGGGATTTTAATTTTCTTTAGGGTTTAGGCTTTCCTAGTGATATTTTGGATTTAAATTTTCTTAGGGTTTAGGATTCTTTAAAAATAATTTTTAGGGTAAATTATGGTGAATGGCATAGTGTTTTTAACATTTTTTTAGGTTTAATGTTTTTAAGAGTTCTAAAAGGGTTTTTTTTTAATATAGTTTTCAATGGTTTTGAGGGGTTCTAAAAGGTTTCTTAGCTTAAGTTTTACTAGGATTTTTTTAGGTTAAGAGTTTTCTCGGTGTAAGATTATTTAGGATTATTACTGTTTTTTCAGTTCAAAGCGTTCTTAGAAGTAGCATTTTATTATGGTTTTTAAAGTTTGTGTTGGAGTTCCACTAGGCTTGGTTTTTGTTTTGTTGAAAATTTTATGATTTTTTACGGTCTAAGGGTTCTTAGTGCTTAGAGTTTCTTTGGGTCTAGAGCTTCGGATTTCACATTTAGTATTTCTTAGGGGTTAGGGGTTTTAAGGTGTTTTTTAGGTTTAGTGTTATTAATGTATTTTAGAGTTTAGGATTTCGTAGATTTTAAGGTTTCCTTGTGTTTCATAAAGCTTTTGTTTCGGGTTTTTTTTATGATTGAGGGTTTCTTACGGATTTCATATTTCTCAACTTTTGGCTTTTAAAAGGTTTTTATTAAGGTGTTGATCTAAGATGCTTATGATGTGTGTTAGCTTGGGGTCACTCGTGATCTTACGTCTCGAGCTACGTCTAAGGGGTAACCTCGTGGTGTAACAAAAAATTATGTAAGAATAATATCCTCTAACTGACTAGAGATGCTAGTACATGCCCCAAGCTAACTCAGGAAAAACAGAAACTAAAATGGAAGACTGAATATAAAACATGTAAATCAACCTCGAAGAACTACGACTCACCACGTGATTCGAATGATGAGGACCTGAGCATCACAGAATGATGTAGCATAGAATATGTGTCAGTACTAGAAAGATATAGGATAAAGCTGAATGAATATGTATAACTGAAAACAACATATTGAACAATGATATCATCTAAACAAGATGAATAAGAGTTTAGGTGTTTGGTTATGAGTTTTTAGGTTAGGGTTTAGAGCTTAAGTTTTTCTTGAATCTTTTTAGGTTAAGAGTTTTTTTCGATTTATCATTTTGAAGATTTTTTTTAATCATTCTAATTTTCACAATTAGAGCTTCTGATGCTTAGGGTAAGGGGTTTTAGGTTAAGGAATTCTATTGAGGTTTTTAAATTTTAATTTTATGGTTTTAAGGTTTTTAGTTTTTCTTTATGTTTAATTTTTCGTAGGATTTAGAATTTAATGCTTCATATAATTTCATAAGGCTTAGGGTTGAAGGTTTATCCCTAAGGTTAAGGTTTAGGTTTCTTAGGATTTCAGTATACCATTCAAGGTCTTTTAGGTATATTTTTGATATTTTAGGGTTTTGGGTAAATTTAGGCTTTAGTGTTCTAGGTTTATTAATGTTTTGGTTTTTATGTTTAATATTTTGAAAGGATTTTTAGGTTTAGAGTTTTTAATGTTCTTTAGGACTTAGGGTTTCTTAATGTGTTTTTTGGGTTATGTGGTGTCACGACCCAAAACGAGCCGCGAGTGGCACCCACACTTATCCTCCTATGTGAGCGAACCAACAAATCTAACCCCAACGTTTACCAATATTTCAACCATCATGAACAAAATATAATGCGGAAGACCAAAACTCATTAAGATAACCAATTAAATAAACTTCTAAAATATAATACTTATCATCCCCAAAATATGGAAGTCATCACATCAAGAACATCTATCCTCAAATTTTTAGGTCTAAGAGTAATTAAGAACTAAATAAGTAAAACGATGGTCCATGTCCGAACTTCAAAGACATCAAGACGTGGATGAGAGAATCTAGTCCGAGCTAGGAACAATAGCTCACCCTGAAATCTGACGTGCTGAAGACTGGCTAGAGTTGCAGACGAGACGGAGTCACTGGTGCACTTGCTGCACTCCACAAAACAACAAGAAGAACATAAAAGTAGGGGTCAGTACAAGTACTGAGTAGGTTTCATCGGCCAACTCAAAATAGAAAGCAATATATATATATGGAATAATAATGCAAAACCGGCCACTATACTCAACAGGTGACAATCAACAAGTACATCTATGAGGACTCAAGCCTCCACACCATACTCAATTCGGGAATTTGGTTCTTTGAAATCTAGTATATTAAGTTAATTCAAGATTTATTATCGTGTCGGAACGTGACACTCCGATCCCCTAACGCTACTTGTCGGAACGTGACACTCCGATCAACTAATCATGTGTGTCGGAACGTGACACTCTGATCCATTAACCCTGTGTGTCGGAACGTGACACTCCGATCCATTATTCCTACGTGTCGGAACGTGACACTCCGATCCATTATTCCTACGTGTCGGAACGTGACACTCCGAACCATTATTCCTATGTGTCTGAACGTGACACTCCGATCCACCTATCTCATTATTTCAGTTCATCAAGCTTTCTTTATGCCAAGCATAATCTTAACAAAGAGGTTTAGGATTGAAAATTCAACAGTCTTATCATTCTAAACACCACAGTTATACGATCACAACATACAAACACATAATCAAGTATATGGAAGACTTTACAATACCACCCAATACATATCAATCGCTATTAAGAGTTTACTATCACATAGCATAAACCATAACCTACCTCCACCGAAGCATCGTGATCAAGCAAGCTATCTCCCCAATGCCCTTTTGCTTTCCTCTTCGTTCTCTCTCTCGCTCGTTCGTTCTCCCTCTCTGTCTTTTTCTTTTTCTTTTTCTTCTCTAGATTCTTTTCCTTTTACCCTAATTATCATATAATTCAGTATGATAAAAGTAACCCATTATTTATTTCAAGGTTATCTCCCTTAACCCTCCAAGTAAATAAATTATTAAACTCACCCCACTAATTGTATAAAGTTTGTCATGAATAGTCCAAAACACCCCTTTAAAACTTTTAACAGAAATCTGACCCAATTAGGTTACGCAACCTGTGATGGTCCGTCGTGTCTACGACGGTCCGTCCTGCAGGTCCGTCACAAAGTTCAGAGAGTCAAATTCTGTAAAGGGTTTGTGACGGTCCGTCGTACCTACGACGGTCCGTCCTGCAGTTCCGTCGCGAAGTTCAGAGAGTCGATCTCAGTACCCAGATTTTCAGAGTTTAAGTGTTTTGGAACGAAGCCCCTCGACGGTCCGTCGTGCCTATGACGGTTCGTCCTACTTGTCGTCGAGGGTAATGAGAAAAGTAGCAGAAGAAAATTCACAAGTATGGGACGACGGAATCCATCACGGGCCGTCGTGACCATGACGGTCCGTCGCGTGGTCCGTCGACCCAGTCAGTTTTTATCAAAATAATCTTACTGCTCGAATCGACTAAACAGGTCGTTACAATAGATACCAATTTACCCATCGTTCGTCCCCGAACGATCACAGGAAGAAAAGCAAGGGCGAGAAAGAGTACCTGAATCTGTAAAAAGGTGGGGATATCTTTCTTGCATATCCGCCTCATTCTCCCAAGTAGACTCTTCGACTGGCCGATTCTTCCACTGAACCTTGATAGATGCAATCTCTTTCTATCTCAACTTGCAGACTTCTCTAGCTAGAATAGCAACCGACTCCTCCTCATAAGATAAAGTCTCATCAAGAAGAACTGAATCCCAGCGAATAATGTAGTTTCTATCCCCATGGTACTTTTTCAGCATAGACACATGAAATACCGGGTGCACTCCTGAGAGTCCTGGAGGCAACGCCAATTCATAAGCCACCTCCCCCACACGCTTCAAGACTTCAAATGGCCTAATATACCTTGGACTAAGTTTACCTCGTTTACCAAACCGCATTACTCCTTTCATGGGTGAAACCTTCAACAAGACTTGTTCACCCTCCATAAAGTTCAAGTCCCTAACCTTTCGATCTGCATATTCCTTCTGCCTGCTCTGAGCTGCTAGAAGCTTATCCTGGATGAATTTTACCTTATCTAACGATTCCCTCAAGAGATCGGTACCCCAAGGTCTTACGTCAAAAGCATCAAACCAACCAATGGGAGACCTACATCTCCTCCCATACAGTGCCTCAAATGGAGCCATATCAATACTTGAGTTGTAGCTAATGTTGTATGAAAACTCTGCTAAGGGTAAAAATTTATCCCAATGACCACCAAATTCTATAGCACATGCACGAAGCATATCCTCCGACACCTGAATCATTCGCTCAGACTTACCATCGTTCTGGGGGTGAAATGCAGTACTAAGGTCCAGCCTAGTACCTAATTCAGCATGTAATGTTCTCCTAAACTTATAAGTAAACTGCGTACCTCTATCTGATATGATGGAGAGTAGAACTCCATGCAATCGAACAATTTCCGAGATATAGAGTGTGGCTAACTTCTCTGCATTGTAAGTCATCTTGACCGGAATGAAGTGAGCAGACTTAGTTAACCTGTCAACAATTACCCAAATAGAATCAAACTTACCCAATGTCTTTGGAAGACCAACCACGAAGTCCATTGCAATTCTTTCCCACTTCCATTCAGGAATGGGCATTCTTTGAAGTGTTCCTCCAGGCCTCTGGTGTTCATACTTTACTTGCTGACAATTCGGGCATTGGGCAACAAAATCAACAATGTCGCGCTTCATTCTACTCCACCAAAAATGTTGCTTTAGGTCGCGATACATTTTGGTTGCACCAGGATGTATAGAGTACCTTGAACTATGAGCCTCTGTAAGAATAGTGTGAATCAAATCATCAACACGGGGCACACATACCCTTCCCTTAATCCTCAAAACGCCTTCCTCATCAATTATTGCCTCTTTAGCCTCTCCTCGCAATACCATATCTCGAATTCGGCTCAGCTTCTCATCAGTAAACTGCTTCTCCTTAATCTTGTCAAGAAAAGAGGATCTTGCCTCCACACAGGCCAAAAGTCCTCCTTTCTCTAGTATTTCCAACCTCATGAGGTCATTAGCCAAAGTCTGAACCTCTCTAGCCAATGGGCGTCTAGAAACCTGTAAGTGGGCTAAACTACCCATGCTCCCTGCTTTTCTACTTAAAGCATCTGCCACAACATTAGCTTTTCCTGGGTTATACAAAATAGTAATATCATAGTCCTTCAATAGTTCCATCCACCTCCTCTGCCTCAAATTCAAATCTTTCTGAGTAAAGACATACTGTAAACTACGATGATCTGTATAAACTTCACACTTTACCCCATATAGATAATGTCTCCATTGCTTTAATGCAAATACAACTGCAGCCAACTCCAAATCATGGGTCGGATAGTTACGTTCATGCACTTTTAATTGCCTCGAAGCATAAGCAATTACATTTCTCTCCTGCATTAGCACTGCACCCAAACCAGAATAAGATGCATCACAATAGACAATGAAATTCTTACCTTCCACTGGCAAGGTAAGAATTGGTGCAGTAGTCAACAAAGTCTTGAGTTTCTGAAAAGTTTCTTCACATTCATCCGACCATACAAAGGGAACATTCTGCTTAGTCAAATTTGTTAGCTGCGAAGCAATAGAAGAAAATCCCTTGACAAATCGACGGTAGTAGCTAGCTAAACCAACAAAGCTTCTTACCTCTGTAACATTAGTAGGTCTTACCCAACTCTTCACTGCTTCAATCTTAGAAGGATCCACCATCACTCCATCCTTAGAAACCACGTGCCCCAAGAAAGACACTGAATCTAGCCAAAACTCACACTTGGAGAATTTGGCATAAAGCTTTTTCTCCCTCAACATTTCCAACACAATTCCTAAATGCTCCTCATGTTCCTTCTTACTCTTGGAGTATATCAGTATATCATCAATAAATACGATCACAAAGAGATCCAGATATGGCTTAAAAATCCCGTTCATCAAGCTCATGAAAGCAGCAGGGGCATTCGTTAGTCCAAAGGACATTACCAAGAATTCATAATGCCCATACCTAGTTCGAAAAGCAGTCTTTGGCACATCTGCTGCCCGTATTTTCAATTGATGATAACCGGATCTCAGATCAATTTAAGAGAAGACACAAGCACGTTGTAACTGATCGAACAAATCATCAATTCGAGGAATAGGGTACTTGTTCTTAATAGTTACCTTATTCAGCTGCCTGTAGTCTATGCACATCCGAAGGCTTCCATCCTTCTTCTTCACAAATAAAACAGGAGCTCCCCAAGGGGATGCACGTGGTCTAATAAAACCTTTACTTAACAACTCCTGAAGTTGGGCCTTTAACTCCCTTAACTCAGCTGGAGCCATTCTATAAGGGGGGATGGAAATGGGGCGAGTACCCGGCTCCAGATCAATACAGAAATCGATATCCCTATCCGGTGGCATACCAGGAAGGTCTGCAGGAAACACATCCAGAAAGTCGCAGACTATCAAAACAGATTCAGTCGAAGGTACTTTGGAAGTATCATCCCTGAGATGTGCCAAGAAGGCTAAACAACCTTTACTAACCATCATCTTAGCGCGATGAAAGGAGATAATACGGACTGGGGTGGAAATGTAGTCACCCTCCCACACTAATGGATCTGTCCCAGGCTTGGCCAATGTAACAGTTTTAGCATTACAATCTAAGATTGCAAAATTTGG
>NC_028640.1:19149736-19151333 GCF_001406875.1 Solanum pennellii
GAATCGTGATCAAGCAAGCTATCTCCCCAATGCCCTTTTGCTTTCCTCTTCGTTCTCTCTCTCGCTCTTTCGTTCTCCCTCTCTGTCTTTTTCTTTTTCGTCTCTAGATTCTTTTCCTTTTATCCTAATTATCATATAATTCATTATGATAAAAGTAACCCATTATTTATTTCAAGGTTATCTCCTTTAACCCTCCAAGTAAATAAATTATTAAACTCACCCCACTAATTGTATAAAGTTTGTCATGAATAGTCCAAAACACCCCTTTAAAACTTTTAACAGAAATCCGACCCAATTAGGTTACGCAACCTGTGACGGTCCGTCGTGTTTACGACGGTCCATCCTGCGGGTCCGTCACAAAGTTCAGAGAGTCAAATTATGAAAAGGGTTTGTGACGTCCCGTCGACCTATGACGGTCCGTCCTGCAGTTCCGTCGCGAAGTTCAGAGAGTCGATCTCAGTACCCAGATTTTCAGAGTTTAAGTGTTTTGGAACGAAGCCCCTCGACGGTCCTTCGTGCCTATGACGGCTCGTCCTAGTTGTCGTCGAGGGTAATGAGAAAAGTAGCAGAAGAAAATTCACAAGTATGGGGCGACGGAATCCATCACGGGCCGTCGTGACTATGACGGTCCGTCGCGTGGTCCGTCGACCCAGTCAGTTTTTATCAAAATACTCTTACTGCTCGAATCGACTAAACAGGTCGTTACATGTGGGCTTCTATTTTTTTAAGGGTAAACAATTTAGGGTTTCTCAGGGTTCCGAGTTTAGTGGATGGAATTTAGGTTTTCTTAGGCTTCAGATTTCTTAGGTTTAGGGGTTTTAAAGTTTTTTTTGGTACTTGGGTGTAGGTTTTCTTAGAGATTTTAGGGGTTAAAATTTTCTTAGGGTTTATGTTTTTTTATAAAATTATGATTTTAGTGTAAATTATGGTGCAGGGTAATTTATGTTAAGGTTTTTTTCGATTTGAGTATTTTAGGGTTTCTGAAAGGTTCTTTTTTTTTTTTGATTTTTGAGGTTTAGAGTTTTTAAAGTTTTTTAGGGTTCTAAAAGGGTTTATTGCTTATGTTTTTATAGGACCTTTTTTTTAAGTTGACAGTTTTTTTTTAGTTTAAGATTATATAGGATTCTTTTTATGGTTTAGAGGTTCTAAGTCTTAGGATTTTAAATCAAAGATTTTTTAGGGTTTTTAAGGATTGTCTTAGAGTTTCATAAGGCTTAGGGTTGGGGGTTTATGTAACGACCTGTTTAGTCGTTTTAAGCAGCAGATTTTATTTCTGGAAAAACTGTCTGAGTCGATGGAACCCACGACGGACCGTCATGGGAACGACGGGCCGTCGAGGGGGTCTCGTTCCAAAATACTCAGAATTCTGAAATTTGGGTACTGAAATCGACTCTTTGAACTTCGTAACGGAATGGCAGGACGGACCGTCGTGGGCACAACGGACCGTCACACATCTTCCACAGGAATTGAGTCTCTGAACTCTGTGACGGAGCAGCAGGACAGACCGTCGCAGGCACGATGGCCCGTCACAGGCTGCGTAATCCCAGGCTGGGTCGGATTTCTGCTTAGTAATTTAAGGGGCGTTTTGGACTATTCC
>NC_028640.1:19159544-19163094 GCF_001406875.1 Solanum pennellii
GTTCCGGCATGGACTAGCTTTTGTTTATTTTAGCTTCTTAGAATTCTCTTAGTTTAGTAATTTGATCATAGATGTTCTTGTGGTGATGACTTCCAGATTTTGGGGAATAATAGATGTTGAATTTTAGAAGTTATTGAATTGGTCTTTATTAATGAGTTTAAGTCTTCCGCATTACTTTCTGTTGATATTATATTGAAATGTTAGGGTTTAGATTGGTTGGTTCGCTCACATAGGAGGGTAAGTGTGGGTGCCAGTCGCGGCCCGTTTTGGGTCGTGACAGTTTATCCAAAAGGCTTAGGGTTATGGTTTCTTATGGTTTGACTTTATCATTTTTGGAAGCATTTAGGATTTTTCTAGGGTTTAAGATTTAGTTTGTTTGGATTAACATATCTCAAAGGGTTTTTAGGTTTAGAATAATAAAAGTTTTTTGGTATTTTTAGGGTTTTATATTTGTGGTTTTCGTAGGGTTCCGACTTTAAGCTTATGGGTTTTTAAGGGTTTACGATTTATAATTTCTTAGGGTTTGGGGTTCAGAGTTTTTAATTTAGGATTTCTTAGGTTTAGGTTTTCTAAGTGACTTTTAGGGTGTAAGGTTTTTAAAAGATGATGTTTTTAATATTTTTAGGTTTTTAGGGGTTCGAAAAGATTTTTTAATGAGTTTTTATGTTTAGAATCTTTAAAGGTCTATGATTTTTAGGGGTTTTCTAGGGTTTAGGGATTAGTTTCTTACAATTTAGGTTATTTTAAAATATTTTTAGGTTTCGCGTTTTATTTTTATTTTTTTGGTTATTTTTAGGATTTGGGATTTGGGGTATTCTAAAGGTTTTGGCTTTGATCTTATGGGTTCTTTTAGGATTTACACTTTATGGTTTCTTAGGATTTTGTGTTCAAAGTTTATAGTTTTTTAAAGATGATTTTAAAAAATGATATTTTTAGTATTTTTAGGTTGTTAGGGGTTCGAAATGTTTTTTTAGAGTTTTTATGTTTAGAATTTTTTAAGGATTTTAAGGTTTTTAAGGTTACATAGGGATTAGGGTATTCGGTTTTATTAGGTATAAGGATACTTAAGTTTTAAGGCTTATGGCTAAAGTTTTTGTAGAATTTATTAGGTTTAGGGTTTTAAAAGATTTTTTTAGAAGATTTTATGATATTTTTTACTGTTTAGAGTATTTTTTGGATCTAGGGCTTATGATTTTAGATGTAAGATTTTTAGGGGTTATGGGTCTTAAGGGTTTTCTTAGGTTTAGTGCTTTCAAAGTTTTTTTAAGGGTTTAGGATTTCTTAGAATTGAGGGTTTCTTAGCGATTTCATATTTCTTTAGGCTTTTAAAAGGTTTTTATTAAGGTGTTGATCTAATATGCTTATGATGTGCCAACTCAAGGTTAGCTTGGGGTCACTCATGATCTTACGTCTCGAGCTACATCTAGGGGGTAACCTCGAGGCGTAATTAAAAATAATGTATGCATAAAAGCCTCTAACTGACTAGAGATGGTGGGACATACCCCCAGCTAACTCTACCAAAACTTAAACTAAAATGGAAGACTGAATATAAAACGTGTAAATCGTCCTCGAAGAACTAGGAGTCACCACCTGATTTGAAGGCTAAGGACCTGGGCATCACAGAAAGATGTAGCGTAGAATGTGTGTCAGTATTCGAAAGATATAGGATAAAGCTGAACGAATATATACAACTGAAAACAACATATTAACAACGATATCATCTTAACAAGATGAATAAAAGTTGAGGTATTTGGTTATGAGTTTTTAGGTTAGGGTTTAGAGCTTCAGTTTTTCTTGAATCTTTTTATGTTAATAGTTTTTTTTTAATTTAGTATCTTTAAAGATTTTTTTTTATCATTATAGTTTTTACTATTTAAAGGTTCTTAGGCTTAGGTAAGGGGTTTTAGGTTAAGGAATTTTTTTGAGGGTCTTTATTTTTAGTTTTAGGGTTTTAAGGTTTTTTTGTGCTTAAATTTTTGTAGGATTTATGGTTTAATGCTTCATAGAGTTTCATAAGAGTTAAGGTTGATGGTTTATCCCTAAGATTAAGGTTTAGATTTCTTAGGGTTTCAGTTTAGCATTCAAGGTCTCTTAGGTATATTTTGGGTCTTTTAGGGTGTAGGGTAAATTTAGGCTTTAGTATTTAAGGCTTAGGGGTTTTCTCGGATTTAATGTTTAGGTTTCTTATGTTTATGATTTTTTAAGGGTTTTTTAGTTTTAGAGTTCTTAATGTTCTTTAGGGTTTAGGGCTTATATTTTTTCAAGGGTGAACGATTTAGGGTTTCTTAGGGTTCAGAGTTTAGAGTTGGGAAATTAGGGTTTCTTAGGCTTAGGATTTCTTAGGTTTTAGGGGTCTAAAAGTTTTTTATTTTAGTTTTATAAGGGTTTAGATTTTCTTAGTGGTTTTTAGGGGTTAAATTTTCTTAGGGTTTATGTTTTTTTAGAAAATTGTTTCTAGGGAAAATTATGGTGCAGGGTAATGTATGTTAAGGTTTTTTTTAGCTTTAAGGATTGTACGGTTTCTAAATGATTTTTTCATAGTTTTGATGTTTAGAATTTTTAAAGGTTTTTAGTGTTCTAAAAGGGTTTGTAGCTTATGTTTTTCAATGATTTTTTTGGGTCAAGAGTTTTTTTTTAATATAAGATTATTTAGGATAATTTTTTTTATGATTTAGGGGTTATTAGGTCTTAGGATTTTTAATTAAGGATTTATTAGAGTTTTCATGTTTTTTCTTAGAGTTTCATAAGGCTTAGGTTTGGGGTTTATCTAAAAGGTTTAGGTTTTAGGTTTCTTAGGGTTTGACTTCAGCATTAATGCCTCGTAGGTTTATTTTGAGTCTTTTAGAGGGCATGGTTTAGGGTTTTTCTAGGGTTTAGGGTTTAGTTTTTTAGGTTTAAGATATTTTAAGAGATATTCGAGTTTAGAGTTTTTAAATCTAAATTTTTGTTATTTTTTAGGATTCGGGGTATTCATAGGATTTGAGCTTACGGGTTTTTTAGGATTTACAATTTATGTTTCTTAGTATTTGTTACGACCCAAAATGAGTCGTGAGTGGCATCCACACTTAACTACCTAGGTGGACGAACCTAGAAATTCAAATCCCAACTTGTATCAATAATACAATGGCGAATAATAAAATATTGCGGAAGCTCCAAAATTTATTAACTATCGTTTCCCAAAACCTGAAAGTCAACACAATAAGGATATCTAATCTCTAATTACTAAGTCTAAGAGTATCAAAGACACCAAAATAAATGAATAAAATTGTATGTGTCCAAAAGAATAGGACATCATATCATGACCGAAAGAATCCAACACGAGCTATAATTAAAGCTCACCTTGAACTCTAATGTGATGGAGACTGGCTAGAGGCGAGGGCAAGTCGAAGTCGATGGTACACTTGCTGCACTCCACAAAAGAACAGAGAAGAAAATACAAGTAGGGGTCAGTACAAGGAACACATACTGAGTAGGTATCATCGGCCAACTCAACATAGAAATCAATATATATTAAACAATAGTATAAAATCAACTACAATACTTAACAGGT
>NC_028640.1:19163201-19165472 GCF_001406875.1 Solanum pennellii
ATATTGAATAATACGATAAAATCAACTACAATACTTAACAGGTGGCAAGCAACAGACACATGAACCATTGCCAACAATACCATAATAGGTACACCATCAATCACAACATCAAGCACACCTATGAGGACTCATGCCTCCACACCATACTCATTTGGAAAATAGGTTCTTTGAGATTAAGTATATTAAGTTACTTCAAGATTCCTTTCCGTTAATGTTATTGTGTCGGAACGTGACACTCCGATCCCATATACCATGTCGGAACGTGACACTCCGATCGCATAATATCGTGTCAGAACATGACACTCTGATCCAATAATACCGTGTCAGAACGTGACACTCCAATACAATTATCTCATTATTTTATTTCATCAAGCCTTCTTTATTCAAGGCGTCGTTTTAATAGAGAGGGTTCAAGATTAGAAATTCAACAGTCCCATAATTTTAGGCCAACCACAAACCATACAATCAAGACATACAACCACACAATCAAGTACATATGAGACTTTACAATATAACTTAATACATATCAATCTCTATTGAGAGTTTATCTATCAAATAGAAATAAACCATAACCTAACTCCACCAAAGAACCAATGTCAAACAAGCTACTTTTTCCCAATACTTTCATTTCCTCAATGCCTCTGAAACTTTCCAATCTATCAAGTATATATTCATAATTTGTAAGTTAGCGAGTCTATAAGCACTCATATTATTCTCTGTCTAGCGTAAGCCTAAAAGCTCACCAAATTCTTTAATTAATCACCTAAATTTCAAATTTAAGGGTTAATTCTTTATTCCTCCAATTAGCATAACTTTAATAGTATTGAAGTAATACAATACACCAAATATTTAAACGCCTATTTAAATCAAAATAATATGGTACCGCATGAAAAGTTCCATTATAAAAATTTCAACTATGACAAAGAATGAATGACATTCATCAATAAATATCTAATAGGTATATGTATAATTTTTAAATCGTAGGTTAATAATATATATAATGAACTAGAACATCCTTTACAGCATATTTTTAATAAGGTTTCCAACTCCTACTCAATTAAGAATGACGTGTTAACATGTGGTCATGAGGATTTGATGTATAACATTTGTTTAATCATTGGTTAATCTTATTAAACAATCACCAACAGTTAATACAACATTATATTCCAAATCTCTCTGTACAACTAGTTCCCACTGTTTTTAAACATTGCAATTAGAGTCCGTCTAACAACATAACTTAATCTAATTATGGATTTTATTAAAGGACTTGTAATGGTAGTAACAACTGTACACGAACTTACTGGATAACACACACATATCAATCAATGTGTATAGAAACATTAAAGCTTCTTGAATTTTTACCTGAAGGAGTAGCCGCTTCCGTGTTCTCCCATAACCATGCCTCTCTTTTAGTTTCTTTCCTCCTCCAAATTATTTACTACCCTAATTGTTATATATAACTAGTTATGAAAGTAGCCCATTATTAATTTAATGTTACTGTTTAACCACCAACTAAATTAATTATTAAAACTACCCTATTAATTCTATACTTGTAGTTACGAATAGTTCAAATACCCATTTAGAATCTATCGGAAAGTATTTGATGAAATAAAAAAATTTTAGAACTCAAAATGATCAAAAGGGTTGTTACAATACATACCAATTTACCTATCGTTCGTCCTCAAACGATCAAAAGAAGGTAAGGGTAAGAAAGGGTAGTTGTCTCAATAATTCCTTCAAAATATTAATACCAAGGTTCATATCAAAAGTATCTACATCGCCTCTGGAGTCATCTCAATACTCTAATGATAATTGTTATGGTATGTGAACTCAACTAACAACAAAACTATTCCCAAGTTGACTCTTCAACTGACCATTCTTCAACTAGACCTTGGCACAACCATCAGTACCAATGTTATCTAACATAACTATGATAAAAATCCTTAATCAACATTGGCTAAAAACAGTAGTGAACTTGAAACAACCACCACACACTCATACTGCACACACCATCATAGATTTTATTAATATTTTTTCTCACAACATAAACTTTTCACGAGCTTAAGTTATAAAAAATTAATCTTTAGACATCAGGTACTCATCAAGGGAAACCAAACTTATCCAAACAAAAGAAGCAAATAATAAAGTAACCACCCATCGAGCACTACACCCAAGCGTACATAACCTCTTACAACATTGTAAAAATGCTATATTAGTGTAACGACCTGTTTAGTCGTTTTGAGCAGCAGATTTTATTTCTGGAAAAACTGT
>NC_028640.1:19187785-19220274 GCF_001406875.1 Solanum pennellii
GTCTTTTGGAACGAGACCCCCTCGACGGCCCGTCGTGCCCATGACGGTCCGTCGTGGGTTCCGTCGACTCACACAGTTTTTCCAGAAATAAAATCTGCTGCTCAAAACGACTAAACAGGTCGTTACAGAAACTTAGGTTGCGGTCGGGGTGGTAATTTCGGCGTTTGGTAGTTGTTGGTCTTCTTCCATTTATGTTCTAAATTTTATTCCTTGAAGTAGGGTAACCGGATAATTCCCGGTTTAACCATTGGTAAGCCCGTACTTTTCGTTGGATTAGCTTAGACTGTGTGTGTCGTAGAGCCGGACCCAGAGGGTGTTCCCTTCACCAAGCCTAGAGGAATAAAGTCAAAGAAAATTAGTGAAAAAGGTAACAATAATTACTACACAAAAAGATTATTATTCCGATAATAATCTTTAAACTAGACACTAAGCCCAAGGATAATGTTTTTCTCCCCACTAGATTCTCCCATAAATTAGAATGAATTCACCTACACATCAAAATATTTTGAATAGTATTAACATGTCTGCCACCTCTAATAAAATTACAAAAATAGAAAACGATCTACAAAATCAGATTATTCCTAAAGAACACTTTAAAAAGGTTTATAAAGCATGACACTTTGATTTTATTAGAAATTATATTATTTAGACTTCTGAGTCTACTATTGCTATTGATAAAAATATTGAAACTATTAGATTATTAGCAACCAATGATATTAAAAGATATAAGAAAAATTATAAATTTCGTCACATAGGACTTGTCAAGGTAACAGTCAAATCATTATATAGATTGGGTTTAGATGTACCCATATGTCTTTTTTAAGAGACAATAAATTATTAAATTTTGATGATTCAGTATTGGCAGTAATACAATGTAACCGTGTCAATGGCCCGATATACTTTAATTGTTATCCTAATTATTCAATAGATATTAATGATCAAAATGTAATTGATACATTAACGTTAAATGTTAAAACTAAAATATGAATAGTAATACTAGAGAAATAGCCATAATATATAGGATATATTATAGATTAATGAAAACTACCTTAGCCCCTAAGGCTAAAATGATAAGTAATAAATTACCATGCTCATGGAAGCAAATCATAACCCTATAGCACCTTTGTTCCAAAGATGATAAAATAGGATGATGTATTAACAAAAGATGTTTGGCATTTTGACTCCATAGTGGAGCCAAAAAATAAAGAAGAGAATCCACATATTGACCAAGTAATTCAATTTCCAAATGGATCCATAGATTTAAAATTTGTAAGATCTCAATCTTATAAGCAAATCTCTTCAAGTAAAAGAATGTCATTTTCAAGACTTTTCGTAACTAAGGAGGAAGATATCCTTAGAAGCGATAGATAAAAAATTAAAAGGGCCAGATTTCTCAAAAACTATTCCAAAAGTAGAGAATGAACTAAAAAAATCTAATCTCACTACTAGTAAAGAAATTAAGGATGCATCATGCATGATTAGATTAGATGAACCTTTGAACCAGATATTAAATATTTATATAAATTTTGGACTAGTCAAGAAATTTCATTAAAAATAATGGTATGTACAAAGATATTCTTTATCAGAAAGAATAACCTTTAGAAATAAATGGTTTAGTGATATGAAAAGATAAATGGAATATAGAATTTTTAAAATTGTTTGAATATACAAGAAAATTAGATGACAAAAAGGGGTCGTTAAACATGCTTGTTAACATATGGTATACTACCAAAAATAATAACGTAGTTGAATCTACAATTCCCCCATTAGAAGAAATAACTTTACCCGAGAATAAAATTATTACTGCCTCACCCTTTAAAATGGACATAATAGACACAAAAGGTTATCCTACAAATAAGGATATAATTAAAATACTACAAAAAATAAATTATACAAATCAACTGCTTTACGTAGTATCTAATCAAATCCTAAAGGCTAATAAATCGGATATTAAGGATAAACGAGGTTCTTCCTATAAGAGTAAAAATAAAGACTTAGAAATTCACCAAATATTTTAAATAACCTGAACTTCCAATATATAAATTTCCTAACTTTCAAGAGAAACCTGAAATTACTGATGAACTTATAGGAATAATTAATAAAAAACTAAAATCTAAGGTCATAAATACATCCAAAGATAATGATAATGAAATCAATAAATTAGGTTCTAATTATTCCACCAGAAGTAATTATTACAGAGACCTACCTTCTTTTTTGGATAAGCAGTATGAAGAAAATGAATTTCTATCACATACTTCACACTCTGAAAGATACATTGCAGAATGAAATATTGATGGACTCGCAGAACATCAAATATATAATAAATTATTTGAAATGGGTAATGGCTGTTACGACATATAAATAAAAAAATTATCTGATAAACAAGCTGCTACTTTAATTACCGTCAGTTTTATTGGCACATTAAAAAATTGGTGGGTCAACTACCTCACTGAAGATAATAGGGAAAAGGTAGTAAATGCAACTACTATTATACCTATAACTAAAACTGAACTCGGGGGAAAACTATAGAGAAGCAAATTCTAGAAGATGCTACCGTCAACATAATTTATAGCATAGCTAAAAACTTTATAGGTGAATCTCAATTCTTTTAAGATAGAAGTTTAGAAATATTATCTAGTCTATCTTGTCCAAAGTTAGATGATTTTAGGTTGTATAAACATGTCTTCATAAACAAAATTATGATTCGCAAAGACTGCAATCATGACTATTGGAAAGAAAAATTTATTAGTGGTTTACCAACACTATTTGCTGAAAAGGTTAAAATAAAATTAAGGGATAATGAACAAGTATCCCCTCAACCTATGCCCGAAAACTCAGAGACACACTTATACTATACTAAGGTCTTATCACACCCCTGAACTTATTTTATTAATGAATTTCTACCCCATTTCGGCCTACGTGGCACCATCTTGTGGGCCCAAGGCTGGGTGACTTTTTTTTACAAGATAGTGCCACGTAGGTTAAAAAGTGGTAAAAATTACTTATAAAATAAGTTTAGGGGGGGGGGGTAATAATACCTTAGTATAGTATATGTCACGCCTCAAAACCCATTAAGACGGACAGGCACCCGATGCCCTAAAGGCCCGAGAGAACCAACCTGCAACCTGTTCTTACTGTGCATAGAACTATACCAATTGTGACAAGTTTACTAGGATGCAGCGATACAAAACAACACAAGTAGGTCCAAAAAATATATACAAGACTTGGTCGTTGA
The DNA here is from genome assembly GCF_001406875.1 of Solanum pennellii. Classification (NCBI taxonomy): domain Eukaryota; kingdom Viridiplantae; phylum Streptophyta; class Magnoliopsida; order Solanales; family Solanaceae; genus Solanum; species Solanum pennellii. Next base: position 19,191,021 of record NC_028640.1, read on the forward strand.
GGCAACAACACCTTAAGACACAACTGAACCATGTATATACATCTACAAAGCCTCTAAAAGATAGAAGACAAGAGTAGGTCGGGATATACCTCGCCTGACCCTTAACTACGATACAATACCAAAATGAATTTATCAAAGACTCAATAAAGCTCCGAATCAACTTGGGGATCACCCAAAAGTAGCAGAGTTCCGTGTGCTCCTATTGAGGATATCTATTAACTGGAGTACCTGCCCCTGCAGCATGAAATGCAGCATCCCACGCAAGGGACGTCAGTACGAAAAAATGTACGTAATATATAAGGTAATAGCTTATGTAATACGAGAGCTCAAATGAAATCAAATAGCAACATATGAGCGCACAGATAAGGAGAGAAGACCACCTTTGCTTATTCTTGTGGGATCAAGTAACTTACATTCTTTTCTTTACTTTTCTGTATGTTATAATCTTTGTAGGGCATGTGATACAAGTCACAAGCTGATCAGTGGTAGAAGAGGATGACCCATGCTAGGCGTATTAACCCCTGGGATGTGGTCCTCATAATTACAGAACTTGGGATTGGCCCATGCTAGGCTTTCGCCCCTGAGCTGCCACCCTTCTATAAAAATAGGGATCGTCCCATTCTAGGCTTTCGCCTCTGAGCTGCCACCCTTATGTACTAGTTGGGATCGACCCATTCTAGGCTTTCTCTAATAGAATCTGAAGGAAACTGGTATTCTAAAGTAAAAATTGGTAGAACATCTCCATCTAAAGGAATTCAAGTGAATAATATGATTTAACATCAAGGTAAGGGGAAGAGGACAACTTAAAACGTGAAGAATCCAAGTCTTGGCAATTGAGACTTCTGTCTAGCAAGGTAAGCTATGGTTATTTTCATCCATCTCTTGTTCTTAAATTATTTATAAAAGTTTGTATGTGTTAATGAAATGTTGAGTGTTGCCTCTGTATGGTGTGAGCTTGGTGAATGTTTAGGAAGGAGGTACTTGTTGGGACATACACGAAGTGGAGTCCCCTTAGTTTTAATTGTGAGCTTGGTTTGAGAATCTAAATGTTCGTTGGAATTCATGGGATGTTGATCGGAAGTCATGAGTTCATATTGCAATTTTCACATTGTGAGGCTTAGGGACTGTTTTGTGTATCATAAAATAAGAGGGGCTTGCTAGATAAGTAGAGAAATCATGTAATTGAGTGTTGCATGAGCTTACTTCCTGCCATTCTTTTAATACTGTTTTCTAGTCGTGATGAAACCTGGGGGGGTTTCGGAGGACCTTATAAAAATGATTCGGGGAAAAAGGATGGGAAGAACTCTTGATGGGATCAATTATATTTACTGCCATATTACTGTTTTGGTCTAATCAAGTAGCCCAAACTTGTTTAGAAACTAATATTAATTTTTATTATTACTCCATTGTAGATAAATAATTTAAAAGGAAGATGGTAACTCAATGTGATATCCATTGTTGTGCAGCAAGGTGTGTAAGGCTATTCGATTTCCTATCTTTGGCATGAATCCAACACTTGTAAGCTTTCTAAGTGCTCTTGGTAGTGAATGATCCATAAATATAGATCGTACTACCAAGAGAATCAAAATTAGCACTCTACTATGAGTTTGTTACTAAATGTGCGTGTTTACTCTACCAACTGTTAGCATGCAAGGTTTCAACTTGTTTCATCGTCAAAGTACCCCTGGCACGTATTTCCCTTATATAAGTCAGAGTGATCCTAGATTACACATTGTACATATGTTTATAGGATGGATACATGATCTGCCCATATCTTGGCAACTTGCTTCGATAGTCTATTCAATCATACATGTCATCTTTTCACATGTTCATGTGTCCCCTTTATTGGTTATATTACTCCCATTCTGTTAGACTATTATATTACCTCACATGATGTGTACTTTCTCTATTGTTCATTTATATATTTGTACTTACTTGGAATATGTGCCCGTCTTTAAATTGAATTTGTCCACATTCTTTCTTGGTTCAACATTCATGTATACTTTGTCTTTGAGATTAGTTGGTTATAGATTTCATATCTCTTGGCTGAAAGTTATATGTCTTCACTTGATATGTGCTTCAATTTGAGATGTCAAAAATGCATACTGAGTCATAGAAGAAGTATTACGTCGGTGTCACATTTCCTTTCCACGTCAACGTCACATTTGAAACTACTGGTTCATAGTTTCAAATCTCAACAATGATTATGACCACCAAAACATCAAATCCCAAATGAGTTATTATCAAAAAAAAGAACAATCTCAAAAGAATTATGATTATCCATATTACAGTCTCAAAAGAGTTATGAACATCAAAGCAACAATTTAAAAAATTAAAAAAAACTTAGTGAAGCAATTTGTTGTATGATTCTACTGTGTGTCATCAGTGAATTATATGGTCAAGAAAGGGGTTTAATTTGTCATTGTATCATTTTATGAACCATATCATGCTAGACTTGTCTATACGTGTTTTAGATCAGTCTATGGATTCTTGTAGTCCTATTTATGATGGGAACTCTCGCAAATCACCAGACAAAATTCCTAGGTTCACCAAACCATTAGTTTCACCCATCATTTGAGGACGAATGATCATAAGGATGGGAGGATGTAACACCCCATATTCTACGTTACTAGTTCTATGTATATGTCGCTTAAAAATTTTCTTGTGGTATAGTTTTGGACTTGGTTTCCTAAGCGACTCGTAACAATAAAATATGTTTAAAGTTGTAATACCCCACACGTGCCTTCCAGAACATATACAAATAACAGAACTCAAAAACAATTCAAACTCGGGATAGTAAAAGATGGTATTCGATGTAAAAGTCAAAGTTGTCAAGTGCGTATTAGTGCTATGGCGTTGTATAGAAACTAAGATGGGAAATGGTGTAAAATAATTGAGATGTTTGCTTGACTAAACTATGCGTGTAGGTGACAAGTAGGTGATGCACCTACTTAGAATTAGTGGACTGTATTTTAAGTGAAAAGGGCTAGTAGTTGATGCACCTGCTCAGAATTAGTGAACTTCATTTTAAGTTAAAAAGGGCAAGTAGGTGATGAACCTACTTAGAATTAGTGGCCTGCATTTTAAGTGAAAAAGGGCAAGTAGGTGATGCACCTACTTAGAATAAGTAGACTGAATTTTAAGTTAAAAGGTAGCAAGTAGGTGATGCACCTACTTATAATAAGTGGACTGAATTTAAGTGAAAAGAGCAAGTAGCTGATGCAGATACTTAAAAACATGTGGCAGAAAGTAAGGAGATGATGCACCTTCTTGCTTAAAAGAAAAAGACCATATTATTCTCCAATTTATTAAGTGAAAATGACCAAAAGGGACCTCTAAAGCACTCAAGCTTATCATCTCTCCCTCATCACTTATTTTCAAGAAACTTACTTCCAAGGAAAGCTATAAAAGCTCCAAAGAGTTCTGTTCTACATCTTCACCAATAGAATCAGAAGGAAACAGGTTTTTTTATAATTAAAAGTTTTGTAGAACATCTCCATCTTAAGGAATTCAAGTGATAATATGATTTAACATCAAGGTAAGGGGAAGATGACTACTTAAACCGTGAAGAATCCAAGTCTTGGCAATTGAGATTTCTGTCTAGCAAGGTAAGGTATCTAAATTTTCATTCCTCTCTTGTTCTTACATTATTTATAAAAATTTGTATATGTTAATGAACTGTTGAGTGTTGCCTCTGTTATGGTGTGAGCTTGGTGAATGTTTAGGAAGGAGGCACTTGTTGGGACATACACGGAGTGGAGTCCCCTTAATTTTAATTGTGAGATTGTTTTCATAATCTAAATGTTAGTTGGAATTCACGGGATATTGATCGGAAGTCATGAGTTCATATTGCTATTTCCACATTGTGAGGCTTAGGGACTTTTTTGTGTATCCTAAAATAAGAGGGTCTGGCTGGATATGTAGAGAAGTCATGAAAACTGGTTAGAGGATAGAACATTGAAAGTGTAATGAACTACTTGATTGAGTGTTGCATGAGCCTACTTCCTACCATTCTTTTAATATTGTTTTCTAGTCATGATAAAATCTGAGGGGTTTCGGAGGACCTTATAAAAATGATTAGGGGAAAATGGATGGGAAGAACTCTAGATGGGATCAATTACATATATACTGCCAGTTACTGTATTGGTCTTATCAAGTGGCCCAAACTTTATTAGAAACTAATATTAATTTTTATTCTTACTCCATTCTAGATAAATAATCCGAAAGGAAATGGTAACTATTTGTGATATCCATTGTTGTGCAGCAAGGTACGTAAGGCTATTCGATTTCCTATTTCTTTGGCATGAATGCAACACATGTAAGATTTCTAAGTGCTCTTGGTATTGACTGATCCATAAATGCAGTTCGTACTCCCTAGCAAATTAAAATGAGCACTTTACTATGAGTTTGTTACTAAATGTGCATGTTTACTCTACTAAGTGTTAGCATGCAACGTTTAAACTTGTTTCATCTTCAAAGTACCCCTGGCACGTATTTCCCTTATATAAGTCAAAGTGATCCTAGATTACGCATGGTACATATGTTTATAGGATGGATACATGATCTGCCCATATCTTGCCAACTTGCTTCAATAGTCTATTCCATCATATATGTCATCTTTTCACATGTTCATGTGTTCCCTTTATTATTTATTACTCCCATCGTGTTAGACTATTATATTACCTTCACAAGATGCCTACTTGCTCTATTGTACATCTATATGTATGTACTTACTTGAAATATGTATCTGTCTTTAAGTTTAATCTGTCCACATTCTTCCTTGCATTCATGTATACTATTTCTTTGATATTAGTTGGTGAGTATTTTGCTATCATATAGAATTCAAATCTCTTGGCTGAAAGTTATATGTCATCACTTGATATGTGCTTCAGTTTGAGATATAAAAAATGCATACTAAGTCCTAGAAGAAGTATTAGGTCGGTGTCACATTTGCTTCCCACGTCATTGTAATTAGTCCACATTCGTATGTCTTCTGTTACTGGTTCATAGTTCCATATCTCAACAATGATTATGACCACCAAAACATCACATCACAAATGAGTTATTATCAACAAAAGAACAATATCAAAGGAGTTATGATTATCCAAAGTACAGTTTCAAAAGAGTTATGAACATCAAAGCAACAATCTCAAAAATTAAAAAAAACCTAAGTGAAGCAATTTGTATAATTATGGGTTGCAGCCCAAGGGCAAAGCCTAGCCTGGATCGATCCCAATTGGTATAGATGGGTGGAAGCTCAGGGCCAAAGCCTAGCATGGGCCGATCCCGTTTGGTATAAGAGGGTTGCAGCACAGGGGCGAAAGCCTAGCAGGGGCCTATCACAATTGGTATGGAAGGGTGGCAGCTCAGGTGCGAAAGCCCAGCATGGGCTGATCCCAATTTGTGGAATTATGAGGACAACATTCTAGGGGTTAAAATCCCTAGCATGGGTCATCCTCTCCTACTACTGATCAGCTGGTCATTTGTATCATATGGCTTTCAAAAATTATAACGCACTAAAAAGTAAAGAAAAAAATGTAACATACACAATTCCACAAGTATAAGCAAAGGTGGTCTCAAATCTTTATCTATTGGTATTTGGTTTGACTGAGCTCTCATGTCACATATGGTAGGTTGTATTATGCCTTACATAATCATTGCATTCTTCGGTATTGACGTCCCTTATTGGGGCGCTGCATTTCATGCTACACGTAAAAGTATTTCAAAGTAGATCTCCCCAATAGAAGCACATGATACTTAACTGTTGTTGGTGAGCTCCAGGTTGATTTGGGGCTTTGACGAGTCTTTACTATGCATATGTTCATAGCATGTATTCCAATATAGGCTTTGTAGATATTGTAAAGCTACATCTGTATTCATAGTTTCACTTGTCACATGTATTGGTTCAGCTAGTTAATATGTATTGTATATAAAGTTTTTCATCAGTTATCTGCATTATATTTTACTTTCTCATCATAGGTTACTTGTAAAGCATGTGTTCATGGGGTACTTGTCTGCCTCACCTAGGTTGGGGTGTGACAAAAGTGGTATCAAAGCAGTTCGTCCTAGGGAGTCTACAAAGTCGTGTCAAGTAGAGCCTTATTTATGAATGTTTTGCACGCCACACTTATAATTAGGGGGCTTCCTGAACATTTTGGAAAGTTACCTTCCTTCATAATCATGATCGTGCGATAGAGCAACATTAAGATGCCAATTTTTGGTTGTACCAGATCATGCTATTCATATGTAAGGTTTATGGTTGTTAAAGTGTCAGCATGTGACATACATAAAAGACCTCAAGTTACCAAAAGTTTGACTAGATTGAGCTCATTTTATTCGACCATCTCAGTTGTAAAGGTTTTTATGTTATTTGCATCTAAAGTTGTATTGGTACTATTTGCATCATGTTGGTTCAAAAATGATTTGTTACCTAGTTACATATATTGGTTGTAGCATTTCAAGGCACATCTTCTTAGGAGGATGTAAGCAGCTCTTGAGTTCTATATTTCCTTCATACTTACAAGATCTATTCCTATAGAGGACACTTGTTTTTAGTATTTCATATGCATATAATTTTTATAGGTGGATGTATCAGTTTAATAGTGTTACTAGAGATACCCCTTATTGGCTGACAAGGCTCAAATTCTCACCGTATGTCCTCCCGAGTATGTTAATGTTTGGCATTTATATGGTATCTGCCAACAACCTCGAATAAGTACTAATAACATTTGTATTCTTTTCATGTTTATAAAACTTAGGATAAGTGTGTCAATTGCTGAAAATGATATATGTAAGGCAGTTTCTATTATGATCTATGTTTTCGCAACAGTGAACCGGGATATGACTAAAGGGTAAGGTTAACAAAAGGAAAATTGATTGGTTAGACCTAAGTTGTTATTAGTCAGGTTGTACATAGTGGAATTAGAGTGCATGAAGCTACTAGTTTTGATCAAAAAGTACTTGTTAGATAGGAAGCATGTGAGAATGAAGTTTGAGATATGGGATATGTCAAATTCCCTAAACATAGGAGTAGGGGTGATATGATGATGCTATAGAGAAGTGAGATAGGTGGTTATGAAATAGTGATTGCTAAGTGTATGAGCCAAGAAAATGTTATCAATGTTTCAACCCTAATGAGTTATAATGCTGCACCTGGGAACAACTTTGTGAACCTTTATTAGACAGAGAAGTCAATTTAGTATTGATTGAAGTCTTGATAACAACAAATAAAAAAAAAGGTGAATAGAAAGGTTACCTAGATAGAAGATACATGGGCCTAGTTCATCCACATCACTTACAAAAGAATTAGAGCATCATACACATGTATAGGACTTCCATAAAATTAAATAGAGCTATTGCAGGATTCATTTAATATATGCAAACAGTAATTCATCAATCATAGTCTAGTTAAGGGAGAAGAAAAAGTGATCACATGATAGTTGTTATTATTTGCTATCTTGCATGGGAAAAGAGTCGGAGCACCCTCATTTGTTATAAAAAAAGAGAGGAAATCTATTATTATGGCCAGACTTATCTAGTTAAGAGCAAAGCGGCTAACTCTAAGATGTTATGAAGCATGATATAACTTTATAGGTACCTGACATTACATGTTATTAGAGTTCATGTTTTATGGTGTGTTCTATTATGACATTCAAAAGGCACCAGACATCGAGTGTGATTTTTCTATTATGACCTTCAAAAAGGCACCAGACATCGAGTGTAATGAAGGCAAAGTTAATCCCTGCCTCCTACTCCAAAAGATGAACCATTGAGGATTCTTAACTATACTATTTTTATTGACATAGAAGGAAGCCAAGTTAAAATAGCAGAACACCTATTAGAGTTCTTAGGAGATTGAAGAGAGTAGACAGGGATATTATTTATATGTGCTTTAAGGTGAGTAAGGAATAAGGGCAGAACTATCCCACCTGTGACTTAACGATTAAGACAGTGTGTTTAACCTTATTATGGTAGAGTGGTTCTATAGGATCTCGTAGTCTCCAAAGATGGTTCTATCTGTAATTATGCATATTGGAGGTTAGATTATCTATTTGTATGTCATTTCCCTTTGTGGATTACATCCTCATAGGTCACCTAATGTCCTAGAGCACATGTCAGCGCTATCCGCTTTGGATCACCCTTGTTTATTACTATATGTTTTCGAAGGACCTTTTCCCTACATGCAATTCGTTGCACTGTTACTTCCTCATGTCACTTGTCTATCGGGTGAGTGTTCTTAAGGATAATTGATCATATGTCCATTTCCATATATTTTACATTCCTCATAGCCTACTTGCTTAAACATTACATGCCTTATAGCTTTTCTGGCCATGTGCCATGTGCTCACTTGCTCATATTTCATTTTTGCACTCATTGACATGTTAATCCACCTATCCGTACGACATAACACACTTTTTCAATGTGAGTTGTGTTCCGTAGTTCAATTTCTTTTATGTCTACATGTCTTACAGTCTACTTGCTTCCATATTTTATATTTCAGAGCTTTAGTACTCATGCATCATGTGCTCATCTAGTCCATTTCCAGCATGAATTAAAGCTCATTTACTCACACACCGCCTTATGAACCATATACGTGCGTACACCTATATTTCATAGCTTAATGCACATATATCATGCTCTCCTTTTTGTGCTAATCTGCCTAGGTGTCATACCCATTATGACTTATCTATCTGTATACTATGCCCCTCTGTGTTTATTGACTTGAGTGTTGAACATATTTGCAAATCACTTCCTTGTATCATCACGTAGTGAACATTTTTACCAGAAAAGGTTGAGGATATATGTAAATTTTATCACAACCATAGATATATAACTTAACATAATGCCTTATCCAAAGGAGCGAAGCTATGCGTTCTTAAAAGATAGACACCTCTAAAAAGCATCCTGAGATAAAAGAGAAGGGGAAGTACTGACCTGATAGATAAGGCCTATGATTTTATGTGTACGTTCCATATATAAGAAAAATGGGAGATAGTATAGTTATTCTTGATTGTTAAGGCCCGAAAGCTAAGCTCAAATGTATAACCTCTATTGAAGTATTGGGGAAGGGATAATAGAATATAACATAAGATACATGAGACTAGAATATGGTAGAGATCCTAAGTAACCCTCCTCATTCAAAACATCAACATAAGGATCTCAGATCATGTGGTCCCCTTCTATGATCAAAAGTCCTACTAGCATTTGTTCATTTCATATGTCATTTGCATGTCTTGAGTTTAGTAGGTGTATCAAAATCCTTATTTGTATGATTCTACTTGTGTATCATCAGTGAATTATATGGTCAAGAAAGGGGTTTAATTTGTCATTTTATCATTATATGAACAATATCATGCTAGACTTGTCTATATGTGTTTTAGATTAGTCTATGGATTCTTGATAGTCCTATTTATGATGGGAACTCTCGCGAATCACCAGATGAAATTCCTAGGTTAACCAAACAAGTAGTTTCACCCATCATTCGAGGATGAATGACCACAAGGATGGGAGGATGTAAAACCCCGTATTCTACATTACTAGTTCTATGTATATGTCGCAGAAAAATTTTCTTGTGGTATTGTTATGGACTCGGTTTCCTAAGCGACTGGTGACAATAAAATATGTTTAAAGTTGTAATACCCTGCACGTGCCTTCCAGCACATATACATATAAGTCAACTCAAAAACAATTCAAATCGGGATAGTAAAAGATGGTATTCGATGTAAAAGTCAAAGTGGTCAAGTGCGTATTAGTGCTTCAATCTTGTAAAGAAACTAGGATGGGGAAATGGTGTAAAATAATTGAGGTGTTTGCTTGACTAAACTATGCGTGTAGGTGACAAGTAGGTGATGCACCTACTTAGAATTAGTGGACTGCATTTTAAGTGAAAAAGGGAAAGTAGGTGATGCGCCTACTCAGAATTAGTGAACTGCATTCTAAGTGAAAAAGGGCAAGTATGTGATGCACCTACTTAGAATTAGGGAACTGCATTTTAAGTGAAAAGTGCAAGTAGGTGATGCACCTACTTAGAATAAGTGGACTGAATTTTAAGTTAAAAAGGAGCAAGTAGGTGATACACCTACTTAGAATAAGAGAATTGAATTTAAGTGAAAAGAGCATGTAGCTGATGCAGCTACTTAAAATCATGTGGCAGAAACTAAGGAGGTGATGCACCTTCTTGCTTAAAAGTAAAGGACCATATTGTTCTCCAATTTATTAAGTTAAAACGTTCAAAAGGGACCTCTAAAGCACTCAAGCTTATCATCTCTCCCTCATCACTTATTTTCAAGAAAATTACTTCCAAGGAAAGATACGAAAGCTCCAAATAGTTCTTTCTACATCTTCACCATTAGAATCTGAAGGAAACAGGTATTTTTAAATTAAAAATTTGTAGAACATCTCCATCTTAAGGAATTCAAGTGAATAATATGATTTAACATCAAGGTAAGGGGAAGAGGACAAATTAAACCGTGAAGAATCCAAGTCTTGGCAATTGAGATTTCTGTCTAGCAAGGTAAGCTATGGAAATTTTCATTCCTCTCTTGTTCTTACATTATTTGTATAAGTTTGTATGTGCTAATGAACTGTTGAGTGTTGCCTCTGTATGGTGTGAGCTTGGTGAATGTTTAGGAAGGAGGTACTTGTTGGGACATACGCGGAGTGGAGTCCCCCTAATTTTAATTGTGAGCTTGTTTTGAGAGTCTAAATGTTAGTTGGAATTCATGGGATGTTGATCGAAAGTCATGAGTTCATATTGCTATTTCCACATTGTGAGTCTTAGGGACAGTTTTGTGTATCATAAAATAAGAGGGTCTGGCTGGATATGTAGAGAAGTCATGAAAACTGGTTAGAGGATAGAACATTGAAAGTGTAACGAACTACTTGATTGAGTGTTGCATGAGCCTACTTCCTGTCATTCTATTAATATTGTTTTCAAGTTGTGATGAATCTGAGGGGATTCGGAGGACCTTATAAAAATGATTAGGGGAAAAAGGATGGGAAGAACTATATACTGCCAATTACTGTTTTGGTCTGATCAAGTAGCCCAAACTTGTTTAGAAAAAAATATTAAGTTTTATTATTTACTCCATTGTATATCAAATAATCTGAAAGGAAGATGGTAACTCATTGCCATATCCATTGTTGTGCCGCAAGGTATTTAAGGCTATTCGATTTCCCCATGCCTTTCCTGGTTGGATAACCAAATCCAACCGGCGATTTCCTACAAGTTTCTCTTTTTTTTGGGGGGGAAGCTAAGAAAGGACAAAGAAAAATCAATATCATGTTTACACCGATTTCTTTGGCATGAATCCAACACTTGGAAGATTTCTAAGTGCTCTTGGTAGTGACTGATCCATAAATACAGTTTGTACTCTCTAGAGAATTAAAATCAGCACACTACTATGAGTTTGTTACTAAATGTGCGTGTTTACTCTACCAAGTGTTAGCATGCAAAGTTTAAACTTGTTTCATCGTCAAAGTACCCCTGTCACGTATTTCCCTTACATAAGTCAAAGTGATCCTAGATTACACATGGTACATATGTTTATAGGATGGATACATGATCTGCCCATACTTTGCCAACTTGCTTCAATAGTCTATTCAATCATATATGTCATCTTTTCACATGTTCATGTGTTCCCTTTATTGGTTACTACTCCCATTGTGTTAGACTATTATATTACCTCACAACATGTCTACTTGCTCTATTGTACATTTATGTGTATGTACTTACTTGGAATATGTATCAGTCTTTAGGTTGAATCTGTCCACGTTCTTCCTTGGTTCCACATTCATATATACTTTATCTTTGATATTAGTTGGTGAGTATTTTGCTATAATATAGAGTTCAGATCTCTTTGCTGAAAGTTATATACGTCTTCACTTGATATGTGCTTCAATTTGAGATGTCAAAAATGCATACTGTGTCATAGAAGGATTATTACGTCGGTGTCACATTTGCTTCACACCTCATTTTCATTAGTCCATACTCGTATGTCTTCTACTGGTTCATAGTTCCAAGTGAAGCAATTTGTATAATTATGGGTGGCAGCCCAAGGTAAAGCCTAGCATGGGTCGATCCCAATAGGTATAGAAGGGTGGCAGCGCAGGGGCGAAAGCCTAGCATGGGCCGATCCCGATTGGTATACGAGGGTGGCAGCTCATGGGCGAAAGCCTAGCATGGGCCGATCCCAATTGGTATGGAAGGGTGACAGCTTAGGGGCGAAAGCCTAGCATGGGGCGATCCCAATTTTTGGAATTAGAAGGACAACATCACAGGGGTTAAAATGCTTAGCATGGTTCATCCACTCCTACCACAGATCAGCTGGTCATTTGTATCATATGACTTACAAAAATTATAACGCACAAAAAAGTAAAAAAAAGAATGTAACATACACAATTCCACAGGTATATGCAAAGGTGGTCTCTAATCCTTATCTATTGGTATTTGGTTTCACTTGAGCTCTAATGCAGCATATGGTTGTATTATACCTTACATATTCAGTACATTCTTTCGTATTGACGTCCCTTATTGGGCGCTGCATTTCATGCTGCAGTTACAAGTATTCAAAACTAGATCTCCCCAGTAGAAGCACATGATACTCAACTGTTGTTGGTGAGCTCCAGGTTGATTAGGGGCTTTGCCGAATCTTTACTGTGCGTATTTCCATAGCATGGATTCCATAGAGGCTTTGTAGACATTGTAAAGTTATCATCTGTATTCATAGTTTCACTTGTCACATGCATGTGTTGTATATAAAACTTTTCATCAGTAATCTGCATAATAGTTTACTTTCTCATCATAGGTTACTTGTAAATCATGTGTTCATAGGGTACTTGTCTGCCTCACCTAGGGTTGGGGTGTGGCAAGTTCATCCAGTGTTTCATTTCTCAATGCTATGAATATACATAGGTGACCCATCTCGTATTGCTCCTATGGAAGATGTACATATTACGGGAGATCTCACTTATGAAGAATTACCCATTGCTATTCTGGATCGACAAGTTAGGAGGTTAAGAAATAAAGAGGTAGCTTCTGTAAAAGTGTTATGGAAGAACCAACAAGTAGAAGAAGTTACATAGGAAGCGGAAGAAGCAATTAAATTGAAGTATCCTCATCTCGTTCAGATCCAAGAAAAAGATGAAAATGCTTAGTTTATATGCCGACTAATAGGTATACGTCTATATGTATTATGTGATTAATAGTAGTACTAACTTAGGCTTAAATTTGTTTGGGCTGGATAACTATGGTAACATTCGAGGACGAATGTTTTAAGGAGGGGGGATGTAACAGCCCGTCTTACACATGTGCTTGTTCTATTCTTTTGATACTGCTGGCTTTATAGTATAGGTGAGGGACCATGTTTCTTATATGATTAGTGTTGATTTAAACTATCCGGAAAGTGATGTATCATGCCATGCATGTTTCAGCGTGTTTAGTATAAGTTGACTCCGCCGGATGTATTTAACTAGAGATATTAAGGTGGTAATTGCGCTTAAAATTTGAAATTTAAGTTCTAAGTTGAAGCAAAATGATGTAATATTCATAAAATGATATAAAATAATTGAGCTGATTGCTTGAATTTATTAAGCTAGCAACTGCATCACCTACTTGAGCTATGTATGTATATTGTTAAAGGGCTCAAACTTAATGGACCAGATTTAGAATTATAGTAACGGGCTCACTTGAAGTCCAAACCGATTAAAAGAAAATAAAAATGAAAGAAAGCCCAGCAGCCAAATCTGCCAAGGCCTAATATAGATAAAGCCCAAGTGAAAGGAATTAGGTGCATCACCTAGTTTGACCTTTCAAGCTGCTTGATGTGCATAATCAGGTGCGTGACTTATTTAACCAATTAGTGGCTGAAAATGGACCCCAAAAAGGAGTTTATAGAGGACATTTTTATGGTCAATAAAGCTCCATATATATCCAATACGAGCAGATATTCTTCACCCATTTTAACACATAATATTGAGAATTATCTCCAGCTCTCTCTCTCTTCTCTTCAAGATTAAAACAATAGTTTTTAGTTGTTCTAGGTTCTTCAAGAAACCCTCATATCTGCAAATCAAGGTAAGTGAAAACACTTGGATTTTGCTTAATTCTCCCATGGGGATGATTTAGAAAAACATGTTATTCATGCTCAAGTATAAATACAAAAGCAGAAAATGTCAAGAAGCTAATGGTCACTTCCTTAGTTATTAACAGAACCTTTTCTTCTTTTTTGGTTTAAGTGTGAAGGGAAGCTGAAGTTCTAAAAGAATTCGAGTTATAAGGAGAAGTTGCAGAAATTGAGGTAAGGTGACTGCCCCATTTATTTGTCTTCCTTGTGTATGAGTTTGAGTGAGGAATTAGGGTGAAGAACTTAAGGGGGTGGTGAATTCAATAATTTGGGGCTGTTCTATGTGTGTTATTGTTTGTGCAGCTTGGTTGATCTTGGGGAAAGGATATATAATGTATGTGTGTGGACATAGAATGATGAGGGCTGGATGGGTTCATTATCTGTCAAAGTTAGCTACTGTTTTATGAGGCTCACGGTGTGATAGCTGCTAGTTTTAGTTTACCATGACTTAAATTATAGATTAAAACTGAAAAGGGGAGGCTGAATCGTGATAGTTATATCGGTCAGAGGATAAGGTATGTAGGGCTATTTGATTCTATATCCCTTTGCATGAAATCTAATACTTGCGATTATTACCAATGAAGTGAATTTAATAAATTCTATTCCTAGAATAGGAAACATAGTGGCAGCATAGAATAGGAAACATAGTGCATAGAACTACTTCATTATATGTTCACTATTTTATACTTATGGAATTATCCCTCCATGTGCTGGTATAGAAATGGTATTTGCAAAAGCAAGTCTGGTGAATCCTCCTCATTGTTGTTTGAAGTCAATTGTGTCATTAAGCTCTTAAAGTAATGTGTTGATGTTACATAATTTCTTATGTCGTTGTTATTGCCTTGAAGTATTATTTTCATGTCTTCTATTACTGGTCGTACTTCTATACCTCCAAAATTATTATGAACACAAAAATAACATCTCAAAAGAGTTAAGATTGTCCAAAGCACAATCACAAAAGAGTTATGAACTGATAAACAATAATCTCAAAGATTAAAGAATCTAAGTGAAGAAATCTATATAATTACGGGTGGCAACCTAGAGGCAAAAGCCTAGCATGGGTCGATCCCAACTGGTATAAAAGGGTGGCAGCTCAGGGGCGAAAGTATAGCATGGGCCGATCCCTATTGATATAGAAGGGTGGCAGCTCAGGGGCGAAAGTCTAGCATGAGCCGATCCCAAATTTTGTAATTATGAGGACCTCATCCCGGGGGTTAATACGCCTAGCATGGGTCATCCTCTTCTATCATTGATCAGCTGGTCACTTGTATCACATGCCCTAGAAATAATACATACAGAAAAGTAAAGAAAACAATTTAACTTACATGATCTCACGTAAGCAAAGGTGGTCTTTTCTCCTTATTTATGCACTCATATGTTGATACTTGGTTTCATTTGAGGCCTCGTATTACATTTATTATATTGCCTTACATATTCAATACATTTTTTCGTACTGACGTCCCTCGCTGGGGGTGCTGCACTTCATGCTGTAGGCACAAGTACTCCAGCTAGTAAACCTCCTCAGTAGGAGCATACGACACTCAGATACTTTTGGTGAGCTCCAGGTTGATTTGGAGCTTTACTGAGTCCTTGGTAAATTAAATTTTGTATTATGTCGTAGTTAAGGGTAAGGCAGGATCCGTCCCGACCTACTCTAGGTCTTCTATCTTTTTAGAGGCTTTGTAGACGTATGTACATGGCTCAGTTATGTCTTAAGGAGTTGTGGCCTCAACAGCCAAGTCTTGTATATAACTTTTTGGGTCTACTTATGTTGGTTTTAATTGTTGCGCCCTTTGTGAACTTTTCATGATTGTTATACTTATATGCATAGTAAGAAAAGATTTCAAGTTGGTTCTCTCGGGCCTGTCCATCTTAATGGGATTCAAGGTGTGACATGGGACTTACAACCTACTTGGCTAGTAGTTCTGGGACTAATTGGGTAACTAAAATATTTGACCTAGCATGTGTAATTCAAGAATTAAAGAAATACATAGCTAGGGTTTTGAAATTCATGCAATAATTTGAGTAGTAACATGATAATATGATTGGAACATAAAGCTAATAAATTCATGAAGTTCTGCTGAAGTTCTAGAAACCTAGGTCTAATGAGTCAAGAATCTGATTGAAAACTAGGGACCTAATGGGTGAAAGGAATCCACTAGTAAAATCTCACATGCCTAGTGATGAAATCCACGGAGAAATATTTAGATTTTGGGGCTGGAACTGATGGAACCTTGTTGCATTCTTGAACTAGGGTTCTTGACCTTTTTTCTCCATTCTTGCTTCTAATTTTCTAAGTTTTGATTTAGTGATTTGACTTAGGTAAGTTTTATAGTTATATTTCTAAGCTTAAACTGAAAAAAATATGATGGTTTAGGGTCAAAATGATGTATCTTAGGTTTAAACGAAGTGGTAAAAGACCAAAAGACCCCTGAGTTAATTGTTGTTGGACCAAACGACCACCTGAACTGACGGGCTGTCGTTCAATTGACGGTGCGTCGTTTGGGTCAGTAGGTTGGGTCTATTCGACATTCCTTTAATAAAATGGGCATAACTTTTACTCGCAGGTCTGATTTTAGTAAACTCGGTGGATATGGAAAGCTAATAAAATTATCTATCATTTCATAGGTTATGGAACACCTAATTAATTTTGTGTTAAGAGTTGTGATCAATTGAGGTTGCCCCAACAACATTTCCCCCCCTAACTGTCTGCTAATTTTCACCTATGGTCCGTAGGTCCATCTATGGACCGTACTGGTCAATCGTGGTTCTTGTCAGAGGCTGGGTAAATAGGGTGTTGATCGACGGACACAAACTACGGACAACAGTCTGACTTATGGACTATAGGTATGTCTGTGGATCGACACTTAGTCAATTTTTCTAGGCTGCGTCCTGGGAGAGTTTCAGTCTCAAACGACGGATGAGCAGTACGGGCCATGGGTCAAGCTACGGTCCATCGATGGTAACCATCGATTGCACCTGTAGATTTTTGAAAAGCTGATTTCTGGTTTGTTTTAGATACGGGGTGTTACATAATCCCTTCAAGCTTAAGTCGTTGTTTAGATCTCCATCTCGTATGCTCGTACATTCAATGTACTTATGATAGTTTGCCTGCATCGTTTCATGATGCAGACGCAGGTACCCAGGATCAGCACACAACGCTTCATTGATCCAAAATTGAGCTTCAGAGTTTGTGGTGAGCCTCCTTGCATTCTGGAAGACATCCTTTTCATTTCTATATTAGCTTAGTTTTTAGGATGTTGTGGGGTCTGTCTCGACATCCCTCTCTAGACAATTTAGAGGCTTCGTAGACTATAGTATTTCAGTTTGGAGTTGTTTTCGGTTATTAAGACTCAAATGCCATTTTGGCCAAAGTTATGACATGACGTACTTTTCCTTTTATTATGTTTTACTCATGTCAAAATAGAATTTAAAAGTCCTAGGGAGTCTATGAAGATGTGTCAGTAGAGTCTTAGTCATCGGTGTGAAGCGCGCCACATCATCATGCCTCCAAGAAGAGTAGTCAGAGGTCGTCCACGAAGGAATGTTAAGAAACAAGAGGTTCCAAATGCCCCGGAGGCACAACCTCAAGGAGAGGTTACCAATGTTGAATTCGGGAAGCTATCCAGATGTTGAGTCAGGTTGTGACCTACCAAGTCGGGCAGCAGAGAGGAGGCCGACAGGAAGGGGAGGATACTTCGAGAATTCGTGAGTTCCTTAGGATGAATCCCCATAGTTTCAGCGGATTAAACACTACTAAAGATCCGGAGAAATTCATAGAGGAGTTGAAGAAGGTGTACGAGGTAATGCATGTGGCCGATGCTGAGAGGGTTGAATTGGCTGCATACCAACTGAAAGGTGTGGCCAGAACATGGTTCGATCAATGGAAGGATGGTAGGGCTGAGGATGCACCATATCCATGTTGGGATTGCTTCAAGGAAGCCTTGGGGAGGTTCTTTTCCAGTGAACTAAAGGTAGCCAAGGTGAGGGAGTTCCTTACTCTGAGACAAGAGTCCATGAGTGTTCATAAATATATGTTGAAGTTCACCCAGCTATCTCACTATGCTCCGGAGATGGTGAAAGACATGAGGAGCAGAATGAGTTTGTTTCTTGCAAGGTTTGGTCGTGCTTCAAGCAATGAAGGTAGGGATGCCATGTCGATAGGTGACATGTATATATCCAAGATGATGGTATACATTCAACAAGTTGAAGAAGAGAAGATGAAGGATAGAGAAGAATACCGCAACAAAAAGGCGAAGACTGGAATGAGTCTGGCCAATCGGAAGGTGGTTCGAGCCAACCACAATTCCAGAAATCAGAGGGGCATGCACCATCATCTGCTAGTGCACTTGGGCCCAAAAACAGAGGTTAGTATAACTCGCAGCACTCCAATGCTAGACCGGCCCAATCTCAATGTAGTGTGGCACAATGGGGTAATGGGAGTTCTGTTGTGGTAGAATCCACCCTGGCAAGTGTCGTGATGGTCCGACAGGTTGTTTCAAGTGTGGTCAAGAGGGTCACTTCATGAGAGAATGCCCTAATTATAAGCAAGGTGGTGAAAATCCAGGCAACAAAGCCCAATCTTTTATCCTTTGTAACTCCTTATGTTACAAATCAGTTTGGAATTCTCCCTGAAAAGCTTTCTGAACCTTTCGGTGTTTCTACACCTGTTGGAGAGTCTATTCTAGCGGAAAGTGTCTATCGTGATTGTCCTGTTTTCATCAATCACAAGAGTACGATGGCCGATTTAATAGAGTTATACATGGTGAATTTTGATGTCATTCTATGTATGGACTGGCTCAATGCCTGTTATGCATCAATAGATTGCGTAACTCGAGTTGTCAAATTATAGAGTCCAAATGAGCCAGTCATAAAGTGGGCTCGTAATTCAGCAGTGCCTAAGGGTTGCTTCATCCGACCAAGTGTCTCACCTTGGGGCGCTCTGATCTTGTTTCTTAGGAAGAACGATGGATCCCTTAGGATGTGTATAGATTACCGTCAGTTAAATAAGGTGACCATTCAGAATAAATATCCTCTTCCAAGGATAGCTGATCTTTTCGATCAACTTCAGGGTGCTTCCTGCTTTTCCAAGATTGACCTCAGTTGAAGGTTACATAATGTGATTTTCCCAAGACAACTTTTAGAACATGTTATGGGCATTATGAATTTCTGGTTATGTCCTTTGGTTTGACTAACGCACCTGCATCTTTCATGGATCTTATGAACCGAGTCTTCAAACCTTATTTGGATCTGTTTGTCATCATTTTCATTGATGACATACTTATTTATTCAAGGAATGGAGAAGATCATGCTAGCCACCTAAGGGTTGTTTTTCAGACTCTGAGAGATAAGAAGTTGTATGCCAAGTTCTCCAAGTGTGAGTTTTGGCTCAAGTCTGTGGCGTTTCTAGGCCACATTTTTTATGTGAGGGTATTGAAGTTGACACTCAGAAGATAGAAGCAGTGGAGAGTTTGCCTAGACCCACATCTCCGACACATATAAGGAGTGTCTTGGGCTTCATTGGGTATTATAGAAGATTTGTTGAAGGATTCTCATATAATACTGTATATTAGGATGTGCACACATGTAAAATAGATAGAATAATAAGTTAGATTAGTCAGCACTTTTGAGGCCTATTTAAGGTTCTCAACTTGTATCAGTAGAGGGCATTCAAAATCTTACTGACTTTTAAAACCTCTCTACAATTCTCTCCATTTTCTTTAAATTTTCATTCTCCCATCCATGTTCTTTACTTCCCTAAATCAATAAAATTTTGTAAGTATAAACTTTCTCTACCTATAATTGGTTATAAGTATGTTTTAAATTTTAAAGTTTTGTTTTAATTTTGTGTACTGCCTTTTTGTTTTTATCTTTATTTAAGTTTTGATTTTGATTGTTCTTGCTCCCTTCCGTTGCTCTGCCAAATTTTCATTAAGATTTCGTCCCGAAACATGGACCGTCCCCTCCATTGGTATCAGAACCAAGTTGGTCGGTTTGAAGGTCTGTAGTGGGAGCCTCGGGGGCCTTATTCCCGGTAATACTGGTCTCATTATTTCCCTGTAAAAGGTCTCTTGTCAAAAAGTCGGGTAGAGAATTATTTTCTCCTTTTATAAATATTTCTTTTTCAAAATCAAAGCTAGATAATAAAGCTTGCCATCTGGCAAATATATATTTATAAATCAAATTTTTAACATCCTTTTTAAAAATATATTTGGTTGCTTCGCAGTTGACTCTTAATAAGAATTCTTTATTTATTAAATCATCTTGAAATTTGGTTAATACATAGTGCTATAGCTAAGATTTCTTTTTTAATAGTACTATAATTTTTTTAGTATCATGCCAAACTACTAAGGTGAATATCACTAATTTTTCAGTGGATCCCTATGGAAATTTTTTGTTTAAGTATGCCTCCATACCCTATATTTGAGGCATCTGCTTCTACTATCATAAGGGCCTCTAGGTGTGGTATACCTAGACATGGGAGTTTTTGGACTACTAGTTTTATTTTTTGGACTACACTAGTGTGGTTAATCCCCACGGCTCTGGATTCTTTTTAAGGCGCTGACAAAGAGGCTTACAAACTTGTCTAATATTAGGAATAAAGTCAGCAACATAATGGAGAGGTTCTGCTAGGTGCAATCTGCACCCTTACATCCACTGTATGTTGATTTATTACTTTTAGAATTATCCTTTATATTAAGTTGGTTATCTCTATTATAATTTCTTTTGGAACTAGTGTGATTTTTATTAAGAATCGAGTATAATTTATATACAATATTATCTTCTAGTTCTAACCTATTTAACGTATCCTTCGTTTTATTAGGGGCCTGATTATTCTTCACATGGTATCCGAGTTTTCCACAGTTCCAACACGCATTAATGTCTTTATTAACTAATGTAGATTTTCTTTTGTAATACTGGGGTTCGTCGTGTTTATGGTTATAATTGTTATGACGATGTTTAACCCTCTTTAATTGATTTTTAGGTTTTATACTTGTTTCTATTCTAGTAATAATTATAAAACTTATGAGATTACCATAGGTTAATAGTTTATAACGAATTTTTCTTTTTAAACTTATCCTTTAATGTGCTGGTAATCAAGTTGTAATTATAGTAGGTAATTCATCATATGCCATAATGATTATTCCTATTTCATTATAAATTTGACATTCTTTGAGTCCATCAATATTCCAGTCAGCTAATTAGTTTTCCGAATGCGAAGTATGAGATAAACTCTCATTCTCTTCGTATTGTATATCAGGAAAAGAATAATTCTTTTTGTAGGATAATTAGAGCTTATTTTATTAATATTATTATCATTGCTTTTGAATAAAGGATTAGTTGTTTTTTAATCGGATTTTAGTTTTTATTAATAAAATTATTCGTGATTTCAAACTTTTCTTGAAACTCTAGGAATTTAATAATAGAAAATTCTGGTAATTAAAATATTAGATGAGTTTCTAGATTTTTAGTTTTATCCTTGTAGGAAGGAATTGTTCTACTTTCTTTAGTGTTATTTATATTTATTTGAAAAGGTAAGGTAGTAACAATTCTACCATTTGTAGGTGTCAATTTCTTCTAAAGGAGGAATTTTAGATTCAACTACCTTATTATTAGTGGTATACCATTTACCAATAAGTATTTCTAACGACTCATTTTGGTCGTCGAATTTTCCTGTGTATTCAAACCATTAAAAAAACTCTATATTAAATTTTAACCTTCTCATATCACTAAACTACTTATTTCTAAAAGTTATTCTTTCAGATAGAGGATATCTTTGTTTGTATATACCTGTTTTTTTCAATAGAGTTTTCCGGACTAGTCCAGAGTTTATTTAAATAATTAAAATCTGGTTCAAAAGGTTCATCTAAATGAATCATGACAATACAATTTTTAAATTTTTTAATGGATTTTACTAAAGTAGTATCCTTATTATTTTGTTGCCTTTTATGGTAGTCAATATTGTATATTCTAAGTCTTTTACACATGGTAGAGTAGACATGAATAATTATACAGTGAGAGTATCTAGCAGAGAGAAGAACACTATCCTTAGGCTTAAATGTCTACTTTAAAGATCACTACCGGAATAATAATTTGTTGTGTAGTAATTGTTGTTATCTTTTTCATCAACCTTCTTTGATTTTATTCCTCTAGGCTTGGCAACGAGAACACCCTCCTTGTCTGGCTCTACGACACACACAGTCTAAGCTAATCCAACGGAAAGTAAGTACTTGGCAACGTCTAAACTGGAAATTATCCGATTACCCCACTTCAAGGAATATAACTAAGAAGATAAGTGGAAGAAGAAAAGCAACTACCAAACTCCAAACTTACCACCCCGACCGCAACCTAAGTTTCGATGCCGTCCGCCCAAGGACAGCATAGGGACTTAGACCCTAGAGCTAAAATGATAAGTAATAAAGCAGTTACCATTCTCATGGAAGTAAACTATAACCATAATGATAAAATGGGATGACATATTAACAAAAGATGATTGACATTTTGACTCCATAATAGAGCCAGAAATTAAAGAAGAGAACCCACATATTGACCAAGTAATTCAATTTCCAGATGGATCAATAAATTTAGAATTTGTAAAATCTCAATCTTATGATCAAATCTCTTCAAGTAAAAGAATGTCATTTTCTAGACCTTCCTTCTTCATAACAAAGGAGGAAGATGAAATATCCTTAGAGGAGATAGATAAAAAATTAAAGCGGGTAGATTTCTCTGAAACTATTTCCAAAGTAGAATATGAAATTAAAAATTCTAAACCCATAAAATATACTAATCCCACTAATAGTAAAATTCAAGAAGTAAAGGATGCTTTATGCATGATTAGATTATATGCACCTTTTGAACCATATATTAAATATTTAGATAAATTTAAGACTAGTCTATAAAATTCCATGAAAAAAAGAATAGTATATACAAAGATATTCTTTGTCAGAAAGAAAAGCCTTTAGAAATAAATGGTTCAGTGATATGAAGAGATTAAAATGTACATAGAATTTTTTAAAATGGTTTGAATACACCGAAAAATTAGATGACCAAAAAGAGCCATTAAACATGCTCGTTAATAAATGGTACACTAATAAAAATAATAAAATAGTTGAGTCTAACATTCTCCCGTTAGAAGAAATTACTTTACCAATAGAGAATAAAATAATTACTGCCTCACCCTTTAAAATGGAAATAATAGGCATAAATGGTGATCCTACAAATAAGGATATAAATAATATATTACAACAAAACAACTACTTTACGTATTATCTGATCAAATCTTAAAAGCTAATAATAAATCGGATACTAAGTATCCAAGCCCTTCCTATAAGAATAAAATTGAAGACTTAGAAATTCACCCAATATTTAAATTACCTGAACTTTCCTAAGATAAACTTTCTAACTTTCAAGAGAAACTTGAAATTACTGATGAACTTGTAGGAATAATCAATTAAAAACTAAAGTCCAAGGTCAGAAAAACCTTATCCAAACATAATGATAATGAAATTGATAAATTAGGTTCTAATTATTCCATCAAAAAGAATTATTACAAGAGACCTTCCTTTCCGGATATGCAGTATGAAGAAAACGAATTTCTATCACATACTTCCAACTCTGAAAGTGAGATTGCAGAATGAAATATTGATGGACTCGCAGAACATCAAATATATAATAAATTATATGAAATGGGTATGGCTATTATGGCATATAAAATAAAAAATTCATCCGTTAAACAAGATGCAACTTTAATTACCGCCGAATTTACTGGCACATTAAAAAATTGGTGGGACAACTACCTCACCAAAGATAGTAGGTTTAAAGGTAGTAAATGCAACTAATATTATCCCTATAATTAAAACTGAACCTGGGTGGCAAAATATAGAATATCAAATTCTAGAAAATGCTTCTGCCTGCTTAAATAAAGCATTATACCTCCCAATTAGATGGCATCCATACCAGAGTGCAAAAGAATCTTATCTTCCCTTACCTAAATACTATGTCAAAAGATGAAAGTAATTTCATAAAAGATTAAAATATATTTCAAATAAATTCACTTTCAAACTTACAATAAAGGTTAGCATTCTCTTCCTCCTAAAATTTTTCAGCACTAGGAGTTACCCTCTTTCAATAAATAAATAATTTGAACAATGACTGTAACACAGCCATAGATTTTTCATAAAATATCCATTTTTATTATCAACGAAATAAAGGGAAAAAATCTCCCAAAACTTTTAAAAAGAATTTTCCAGGGAATTAATGAGACCAGGAATAACAAAAAATAAAAAAATCCTTCTTATACTTCTTTTGCTAGTCACAAGATGAAGATTGTTTAACCATACAAACAAGTCAAAGATTTCTTGGAATAAAGAGCAATAGAGGTCAACAGTGTTACCGATTTGATTACAGGTCAACAAGTGTTACAGGGACTATCAAATACTACAAATATGAAAATTGTGAAAGCCCTACTACACCAACAAAAATTATGAGGAGATAGAAGATCCCTGCAAAACCCGAAGGTATTATAAGTTTCTCTTAACAAGATATATTCAAATTGAGCAATATTTGAGAAAATCAATAGGTATTATCAACGCAACGACAAAGGATCAAATATTTAATAAAGACAGTTAAAATTTGGGCATCAGCTGTTCGAAATAATAAGATAATAGTTCATCACTCCTAAGGGATTATGACAAACCCAAAAGAAAGATTAAAAAGAAGGTTCAGGAAGCCTAATTTAAACCTCAACACTGATACTAAATAAAAATATAAATTATTACATATTGCTCCTTAGCAACGAAAATATAATTAGATCTACACAAGGAATAGCACAAAAATTACCTCCTTAATTAAAAGAAATTGCCAGCACGTTTTGACATAAACAAAAGAATTAACAAGGAATGGACCCCACATCAGAGGATATGCCATGCGAAGTTAAATGTAAAGAAATAGCAAGTTTCAAAGATTATTATCACAAAATTCAGCTTTGGACAAAGCAAGTACATTCACTATGTGTACAATTCCACAAACTTGTGGACCACACAAGAGTTAAAGTTCAAGCAACAAAGTGACAAAGGACTTGATATAAAGACCTTCCCACAATCAACATAAGAAGATATACATGCAACAAAGCTACGTGTGCAGCTACATGACCACGAAAAAAATATTATTAGATATGTGTAAGAGTAAGTAGTTACATGCAAAAATAATAATGTATATTAGTATGTGCACGCATGTAAAATAGATAGCATAATAAGTTAGATTAATCAGCACTTTCGAGGCCTATTTAAGGCTTTCAACTTGTATCAGTAGAGGGCATTCAAAAATTTAACTGACTTTGAAAACCTCTCTACACTTTCTCCCGTTTTCCCATATTTCCATTTCCATTTCCCATCCATGTTCTCTACTTCACTAAATCAATAAAATTTTGTAACAATTAACTTTCTTTACTTATAATTGGTTATTATTATGTTTTAAATTTTGAAGTTTTGTTTTAAGTTTGTGTACTGCCTTTTTGTTCTTGTCTTTCTTTAAGTTTTGATTTTGCTTGTTCTTGCTCCTTTCCGTGACATTGCCCAATTTTTCTTATAATTCCGTCCTGGAACTTGGTCCATCCCCTCAATTGGTATCAAAGCCAAGTTGGCTGGGAAGGGTATGAGTAGGAGCGGCTAAGTCCTTATGCTGTACTTGGACGGACGACGTCGAAACTTAGGTTACGGTCGAGGTGGTAAATTCGGTGTTTGGTAGTTGTTGTTCTTTTTCCACTTATATTATTATTTTTACTCCTTGAAGTAGGGTAACCGTATAATTCCCGGTTTAGACATTGGCATGCCGCTAATTTCCTTTGAATTAGCTTAGACTGTGTGTGCCGTAGAGCCGGACTCAGAGGGTGTTCCCGTCACCAAGCCTAGAGGAATAATATCAAAGAAAATTAGTGAAAAAAGTACAACAATTACTACACAAAAAATTTATTATTCCGATAATAATCTTTAAAGTTGACATTTAAGCCAAAGGACAGTGTTTTTTTCAGCCCCCAACCATAGGTGAGGCGGACTAGTACCTTATGAACACATGCTTTACAAGTAATGTATGACGAGAAAGTAAACTACTATGCAGATTACTGATGAAGCATCATATACAACACATTTTGACTAGCTGAACTGCTATATGTGACAAGTGAAACTATAAATACAAATGATAACTTTACAATGTCTACAAAGCCTCTACTGGAATCCATGATGGTACCACTACGAAAATACACATAGTAAAGACTCGGCAAAGCCCCGAATCAACCTGGAGCTCACCAACATCCGCTGAGTATAATGTGCTTCTATTGGAAAAATCTATTAGTTGAGTACTTGTACCTGTAGCATGAAATGCAGCATCCCCAATAAGGGACGTCAGTACGAAAGAATGTACTGAATATGCAAGGAATATTACAACCATATGTAACATGACATCTCAAGTGAAACCAAATACCAATAGATAAGGATTAGAGACAACCTTTGCTTTGTACTTATGGAATCGTGCATGTTACATTCTTTACTACTCTGTACTTTATAATATAACATATGATACAAATGACCAATTGATCAATAGTAGAAGAGGATGACCCATGCTAGGCATTTTAACCCCTGGGATGTTGTCCTCATAATTCTACAAATTGGGATCGGCCCATGCTAGGATTTTGCCTCTGAGCTGCCGCCCTTCCATACCAATCGGGATCGGCCCATGCTAGGATTTTGCCCCTGAGCTGCCACCCTTACATACCAATCATGATCGGCCCATGCTAGGCTTTTTCCCCTGAGATGCCACACCCATAATCATACTGATTACTTCACTTATATTCTTTCATCTTTGAGATTGTTGTTTTTCAGTTCATAACTCTTTTGGCATTGTTCTTTAAATAATCATAACTCTTTTGAAATTGTTCTTTTTGACGTTCAGAACTTGTTTGTGGTTATTGTTTTGGTGGTCATAATCCTTATTTAGATTTGGAACTCTGAACCAGTAGTAGAAGACACATGAATATGGACTTACGATAATAACTATGACATAGGAAGCAAATGTGACATGAACGTAGTACTTAGGAGCTTATATGACTCGGTAAGCATTTTGACATCACAAATTGAAGCACATCCAGTGAAGACAATGTAACATTCAGTCAAGAGGTTTGAACTCTATATGATACAAATACAAGATGTTCATGCATGTGGAACCAAGGGGGAAATAGCGCAGATTCAACATAAGGATGATACATATTCCAAGTAAGTACATATAAACGTACAATTGAGCAAGTAGTGATCATGTGAGGTAACATTATTGTCTAACACAATGGGAGTAATAACAAGAAAGGGAACATATGAACATGTGACAAGATGACATATCTATAAACAATTTAAGCAAGTTGGCAAGATATGGGCAGATTGTATATACAACCTATGAAACATATGGACCATGTGTTATTTAGGTTCATTTTCACTTATATAATGGAAATACGTGCTAGGGGTACTTTGACAATGAAACAAGTTTAAACCTTGCATGCTAACACTTGGTAGAGTAAACACGCACATATAGTAATAAGCTCATATTAGAGTACACACTTCAATGCTCTAGAGAGTAGGAACTGCAACTATGGATCAGTCACTACAAAGGGCACTT
The DNA here is from genome assembly GCF_001406875.1 of Solanum pennellii. Taxonomy (NCBI): domain Eukaryota; kingdom Viridiplantae; phylum Streptophyta; class Magnoliopsida; order Solanales; family Solanaceae; genus Solanum; species Solanum pennellii. The sequence goes on from NC_028640.1 coordinate 19,218,806, forward strand.
AGAAAACTTACTTTTTGTAATGCATGTTTTGGATTCATGCCAAATAAATAGGAAATCAAATAGCCTTACCTATCTTGCTATACAATTCAAACATATGACTTAAGCTCCTTCTTTTCAGATCACAAATCTACAGTAAAATAAGTTTTAAGACTACTAGTAGTAGCTAATCAATCAATTTGAGCCACTTGATCACACCTAAACAGTAACGAAGCAGTAAGCTGCAATCTATCTAGCCAGTGTTTTCTTCCGTTCCCTATCCCTTTAATCACGTATATATACTGTACAACCTTGTTATCAGGTCCTCCACAAAACTCCCTGCAATATTTAAATCCTTTAACATCTCCATAACTTCCTCGCACATCCAGTCATATCCCTTATCATAACATACACAAAACAATCTTTAAACATAATAATGTAATAGAAGCAATATGAATCATGGTTTTTGATCACAGTACTTGAAGAGCTAACATTACTTTGAAGTGCTCAAACAAGCTCATAGCATAATTTAAAGAGGACTCCCCACCATAGTTGTCCCAACATGCACTAATCACCAGAACATCCTCTCCAAAATTCACCATGTAAAAGTAACAATTTCCAACTCACTAACACATACCAAGTGTCCTAATTAATTCAAGCACAAGAGGGAGAAAATTGCAGTAGCTTACCTTGCTGGACATAACTACCACTTGCTAAGACTTGAATTCTTCAAGGTAAAGGTTGTCCTCCTTAACTTGTCTTAAATTATATCTTCCAGTAGCTTGAATGCCTATAATTCAAGAACCCTAATGGTATTTAATGGCTGTTGTATGAATCTAAGAGAGAGAAGAGAGAAAGCTCTAGAAATCAAATTTTTTTTGTCAAAGTAAAAATGGCTGAAAAAAGCTGACAACAATCTCTTTTAAATGGACCTGCTTTGGCCGACTTTCTCACTCATTTTGGGCCATAATTTGTCAAGTAGGTGGCCCACCTACGTGGACTTTTCATTTGGACTTTTTAACTTAAGAACATTGGCCCTTTTGCCACCTTTCATGTACTTCATTTGCAACCAACAAGTGTCTATAATTTGGGCCACACATTTAAGTAGGTGATGCACCTAGTTTTCTATTAAAATTATTTTTTGTGGGCTTGGGAAGATTGGGACTTGGCTGTCCATTTTCCCCTTATTCTTCTATTAAACTTGGGCTAAATTAATGCAAATAGGTGTAACACCCCGTATTCTATGTGAACTAGTTCTATGTATATGTCGCTTAAAAGTTTCCTTGTGGTATAGTTATGGACTCGGTTTCCTTAATAATAACAATAACAATAATAATAATAATATTAACAATAATAATATTAATTATAATAATAATAATATTAATAAAAATAATAATCATAATAATAAAAATAATAATAATAATATTAACAATAATAATAATAATAATAATAATATTAATAATAATAATAATAATAATAATAATAATATTAAT
>NC_028640.1:19237121-19259311 GCF_001406875.1 Solanum pennellii
TGAGGTTTGGTAAAAAGGGAAAGCCGAGTCCACGCTATATAGGGCCATATAAGATTATCCAAAAATTCAGCCAAGTAGCCTATGAGTTAGAGCTTCCACAATAGCTTCCATCAGTTCATCCGGTGTTTCATGTCTCAATAATACGAAAATGCGTAGGTGACCCATCTCGTATTACTCCTACTGAAGATGTACAGGTTACGAGAGATCTCACTTATGAAGAAATACCCATTGCTATTCTGGATCGACAAGTTAGGAAGTTAAGAAATAAATAAGTAGCTTCTGTAAAAGTACTATGGAGAAACCAACAAATAGAAGAAGTTACATGGGAAGCGGAAGAAGCAATGAAATTGAAGTATCCTCACCTCTTCCAGACTGGTGAGAAAGATCAAAATATTAGTGGAGGCTTTGACAAGTAAGTATAATTTTATTTGTTCAATATGTTTAATAGTAGTACTAACTTAGGCTTGAATTTGTTTGGGCTAGACAACATTGCTAACATTCGAGGATGAATGTTTTAAGGGGGGAAGGATGTGATGGCCTGTATTATGTATATGCTAGTTCTATTCATGTGATACTTGACATAGACTTATAGTGTAGGTGAGGTATTATGTTTCTTATATGGTTGGTGTTGATTTAAACTAGCTCGAAAGGTGATGTAACACCTTGCACGTTTCAGCATGTGTATGGCAAGTTAACTCTGACCGAAAGTATTTAAGTAGATATAGTAAGGTGGTAATTGAGTTTAAAGTTAAAAGTTAAGTACTAAGTTGAATAACAAGGGATTAACAATCAGAAATTGAAATAAAATAATTGAGCTCCTTGCTTGCTTACTTAATTTAATCTAGCAGCACATCACCTACTTAAGCTATAATATAGTTAAAGGGCCAAGTTTGATGGACCAGATTTAGGCTTATATTAATGGGCTGTCACTTGAAGCCCAAACCTACTAAATGAAATTAAAATTTGAAAGAAATCCCAGCAGCCAAATCTTCCAAGGCCCAGTATGGATAAAGCCTAAGTTAAAGCAACTGTGCATCACCTAGTTTGACCTTTTGAGCTGCTTGATGTGCACAAGCAGGTGCATCACCTACTTGACCAATTAGTGGCTGAAAATGGACCCCCCCCCCAAAAGGAGGTTCTATAGGATATTTTTGTGGTCAATAAAGCTCTATATATATCCAATATGAGCAGATATTCTTCACCCATTTTAACACATAAAAATGAAATTTAACTCCAGCTCTCTCTCTCTCTCTTTTCTCTCAAGGATTAAACCAGCAGCCTTAAAGTTTTCTAGGGTTCTTGAAGAAACCCTTATATCTGCAAACCACGGTAAGTGAAAACTCATGGATTTAGCTTAATTCTTCCATGGATGATTAGGAAAACATGTTATTCATACTCTAATACAGCTACATAGGCAGGATATTTTCAGCAGCTACTGCTCACTTCTTTAGTTATTAAAATACCTTTCTTTCTTCTTTGGTTCAAGTGTGAAGGGAAGCTGAAGTTCTAAAAGAAATCAAGTTATAAGGAGAAGTTGTAGAAATTGAGGTAAGGTGACTGCTCCATTTTTGTCTTCCTTATGTATGATTTTGAGTGAGGAGTTAGTGGTGTGCTTTCATGAAGAACTTAAGGGGGTGGTGAGTTTAATACTTGGTTGTATGATAAAGAAAATTTGGGGTTGTTCTATGTATATTACTATTGGCGCAACTTGGTTAATCTTGGGAAAAGGATGTATAATGTATGTGATGGACAGAGAATGATGGTGTGGTGATACACACTATGTTAAAGGTTGTATGGGCTCATAATCAGTCAAAGTTAGCTACTATTTTACAAGGCTCATGGTGTGATAGCTGTGAATTTTAGTTTACCATGATTTAAATTGTAGATTAAAACCAAAAAGGGGGACTGAATCGTGATCGTATATCAGTCCGAGGATAAGGTATGTAAGGCTATTCGATTCTATATCCCTTTGGCATGAAATCTGACACCTGCAATTAATATCAATGAAGTGAATCTCATAAGTTCTATTCCTAGAAAAGGAAACATAGTGGCAGCGTACTATCTCCATATAGCTAACAATATTTCCCCCTCTCCGTAGTGCATAGAACTACTTCATTATCTTTTCACTATTTTATACTTGTGTAATTATCCCCATGTGCTGGTATAGAAATGGTAATTGCAAAAGCAAGTCTATGAATCCTCCTTATTGTTGTTTGAAGTCAATTGTGTCATTAATCCCTAAAAGTAATGTGTTGATGTTACATAGCTCCTTATGTCATTGTTATATCCTTGAAGTATTATTTTCATGTCTCTATTACTGGTCCGTACTTCCATATCTCCAAAATGATTATGACCACCAAAATAACATCTCAAAAGAGTTATGAACTGATAAACAACAATCTCAAAGATTAATGAATCTAAGTGAAGAAATCAATATAATTACGGGTGGCAGCCCAGGGGCGAAAGCGAAGCATGGGTCGATTCCAACTGGTACATAAGAGTGGCAGCTCAGGGGCGAAAGCCTAGCATGGGCCGATCCCTATTGGTATAGAAGGGTGGCAGCTCAGGGGCGAAAGTCTAGCATGTGCCGATCCCAAGCTGTGTAATTATGAGGACCGCATCCCAGGGGTTAATACGCCTAGCATGGGTCATTTTCTTCTACCACTGATACGCTGGTCACTTGTATCACATGCCCTACAAAGATTATAACATACAGAAAAGTAAAGAAAAGATGTAACTTACTTGTTGATATTTGATTTCATTTGAGCTCTCTTATTACATATGCTATTGCCTTACATATTCAGTACATCTTTTTCATACTGACGTCCCTCGCGGGGGACGCTGCATTTCATACTGCAGGCACATGTACTCCAGCTAGTAGACCTCCTCAGTAGGAGCACACGAAACTCTGCACTTTTGGGTGAACTCCAAGTTGATTCAGAGCTTTATTGAGTCTTTGGTAAATTTATTTTGGTATTGTATCGTAGTTAAGGGTAAGGCGGGGTCTGTCTTGACCTACTCTAGTCTTCTATCTTTTAGAGGCTTTGTAGACGTATAAATGGTTCAGTTGTGTCTTAAGGAGTTTTGGATTCAACGGCCAAGTCTTGTATATAACTTTTGAACCTACTTATGTTGTTTTGTATCGTTGCATCCTAGGTGAACTTGCCAATTGTTATAGTTATATGCACAGTAAGAACAGGTTGCAAGTTAGTTCTCTCAAGCCTTTAGGGCATTGGGTGTCTGCCCGTCTTAATGGGTTTTGAGGCGTGACACTTGAGCATTAATCCACATATTCTTTATTTAATTTGTTTATTTCCTTGTTTGATCTTTATCATTTGGTATCAGAGCCTGGGTTTAGATGGTTTAGAATCTAGTCTTTGTGTCCAAAATCGTCCAAAAAAATCTGAGGTATTTTTTGTTTTGACATGAGATCCTTGTTCCCTAGTGTTTTTTCGTGTCTAGGTTTCAATTTGATCAATTTGGAGTTATAGAAGTGAAGCTACCATTTAAGGGTTTCAAGCTTTTCAAACTTTTTAAATTTTGAAAGTTGGTCTTCTTGATAGAGGAGAAATTAGAGTTTAATAATTAGCGGTCTTTGTTCTCTTAGTTGAAGGGGAAAAAATCTTATATTTTGACCCAATTTCGAGTTGATTTGAGTGTATTGGGGTTTAGTGTGCGTTCTTGGAGAAGAAAGCACATTTGATCCAACTTTTCAAATCAAAGTTGGTCAAAGGTATTTTTTGGGGTCCATTAGTGGAATTTTGAAAAAAAAGAAATATAAAAAAAATTATTTCCACGTGGACTGACACATCAGCAGCCACATCAGAGGCCATCTGCCACGCCAGCGCCACACGACATTGCATCAGCAACCAGCGCACAGACAGCCTGCCAGCACTGCCCAGTCACACTTGCATCAGTTTTAGAGGCCAAAAAATGTCAACATAAGTCTCTTAATTTCTCTCTTCATTTTATTTTTCTCTTAATTTCTCTCTTCATTTTTCTCTTAATGGAACTAAGCGGATGTGGGACTAACCCACAACCTCATTTACTTTTTATTTTCATTGCCTTTAAATTTCTCTCCTTTGGCCGAGGGGTTGTGGGTTCGAACCCCCACAACCCCTCTTTAATTTCTTCTAATTTTTCTCCTTAAATCTGCCTAGGAGTTCGTGGATTCAATTCCCACGCCTCACATTTCTTTTCTTTCATTTCCTTTGACTCTCCTTCACTGCCTAGAGGTTGTGGGTTTGATTCCCACGCCTCAAATTTCTTTTCTTTCATTTTCTTTACTCTCCTTCACTGCCTAGAGGTCGTGGGTTCGATTCCCACGCTTCACATTTTATTTTATTTTTCTTTTACTCTTGCTTAAATATGATTGAGGTGGTGTGTTCGAATCCCACTACTCTCATTTCTTATTTTTTTCTTTTGAGTTACATTTTCCAGCCAATACCATGGTTCGAAACCCCTTCAGTACATTTCTTTTTACTTCTTTATTTTCATGGTTTTAACACGGTGAGGTCACGACTTCAATCCTCCATGAACTTTCTTGGTTTAATTAATTTTTTCAACATTTTGAACCCTCTTTGCTGACCGAAATTCATCACTAGAAGCTGGAAATTTTCTTTTAATTTTTTAGCATCCTTTCATCAAGTTACACCTTAGATCTTAGGGGAATTTTGTAGTGCATTTAGAACGTTTTAGGTGCGTTTTCATGAATTCGTTTAGCCAAGAGATTATCCCTCAAATCAACCACATTTCAACTCATATGAACATCACATTTACATCAAGATGTGTACATGAAATATAAAGAACTATCATGCCATTTCATGTCCTAAACCATGAACAATAGCCACGACAACACACACATACACACGTAGTTACATTTTTGGAAACATCAACATAAGTCACATAATTCCAAACATACATATAAACACATAATCATCACAAAAACACGTTTCATCCCTAGTTTTCTACCAGCAAACATCACCAACCTATGATTCAACGGGAGCTAGTGATAGGGATATGCAACGGGGAGCAATCCCAGTTTTCAGAATGAATATTTTGAACCTTAAGGGGTCTCTTGGGAAAGGGACCAAGAGAGAAGAGAACCCATACCTTTTTACGTTCAAACCTTGACTTGCTGCCCAAAGAACCCCTCCAAACACACGTCCAAATCCAAGAGCTTCAACACTAACTTGACGGAAAAACCCTCTCTTTGCCTAACGTGTTTGATTAGTTGTTTGTTTATAATTTTCGTTGTGAGTTCTTCAAATGTGAATAACTTTGGTTTACCTACTGTTTTTGTATGTTATTTGGCAGAGAAAAACGTGAGTGAGAGTGATAGAGACGTGAGAGAGAGATGAGCGTGGGAGAGAAGATTTTTCTTAGGCTTAGGAGTCTAGTTTAGGACTTAGTCAAATAAGGTTTTATTTAATTATTAAAAATCTGATTTCCTTTTATTTTAAATCACCATATAACTAATAAATATATATTAATTATATTAATTTACCAACTTAAATTAAAAACAATTTAATTCAGCCCTCTCTCCCCAAAATGCCCCTCGACATTATTAATTGAATAATTAAGCATATATTTAGGGTAATTACGATACTACCCTTAGCCTGGAAAAAGACTATTTTACCCCTAGATCCTCCAAACCTAAGATTTCCTCTTTTTAAGTTCGGTAAAGACTCTTTTGAGTAAATCTTCGTATTCGAGAGTCCTATATGGTTGTACCCAACCTTTCCTAGCTCAACTAACTCCCCATGTTAGTTGGCTTGGATGTAGAAAGGGTTCCGAGGTCTGGTTCTACACGCATCAATCTGTGTGAATCCGGTCTAATCGTTGGCATTCCAGACACATTAAGCATTACTTAGCATATCTATTTTAGGGTTGTTACAAAAAAAACTGCAGGTTTTTCTACCCCAAATATTCTAAGGGAAAAATTACATAAATTAATATATTTAAATAATAATTACTGATTTTAACAATACATTTTGTTTATTACCATTCATAGCAATGCTTTGTTAAATCTATAATATGTATTAAAACTGAATTATGTTTGGTATAAAATTGTCACATTGTATTATAAGTGTATTAAAATTTGTGATAAATATGTTATTCATAATTTAAATTTGTATTATATGTGAATAACGAATTGTTCTTTGTAATATGTATTAAACTTGTATTATAAATGAATTAAATGTGATCAAGTGAAAAAAAATATTATTGCAATAAATGATAAATATTATTTATGTAAGTTTCCCTATTCTAAGTATGGGAGTTTTTGGACCTAGAATTTTTTTAAGTGTCCAAACTTCGTGATTCTTTTTCTACCATTTTTACTTTCAACTCAACAGGAATAATTAATTAGCATCTTTAATTACTTGTTAACTAGTTTTAATCATCATATCATCAAATCGATGTTTTACAAGTGATGAACTTTTCGAGGCTTAAAATTTTTCCAAGTGTCCAAAATCACTTCTTCTTCTTCTGAACTCATTTTTCTTATATTTTTCAACTACTTAACAATTAATTAACATATTTTATTACTTTTTAAATAGTTTTAATCATCAAATCCTTTTTTTGATCCTTCAAATAAAGTAACAAAATTCTTCTACTTTTGTTACTTGGTTTATTTTGAATCAGAATCTTTTGGTACTTCTTTATTCTACTTTTCACATCTTAATTCGTTGATAACCTTCTTTATTCAAGTCCGTTAGTATTATTTGGGTCATCCCTCTTTCAAGAGTCACAAGAATCCATTCCATCACAAAGGATAAGTGATCTTGAGTTGATTAAATGGAGTTTTCACTATCAATTTTGAGACAACGCCTTAGAAGGTGAGTTGAGAGTACATACGAGTAACGTAAAGCTTTTGCTACTAACCTTGTTTGTTGAGTTTTATAGGTATCATGTCAAATACAAGTCCAATTGGGGAAAGCTCAGAGAACATCATGGAGGTTCCGACCAACTCTCTAAGCAAGTAGCGGAAATAAATGGAAGGGTGGACGTATGGAGGAAAGATTGGTAAAGGTAGAAAATGAGAATAGAAGGAAAGCAATTTAACCCGAATATGAGGAGATAGATAAGGAGGACATCGGTGCATTACACCACCCTTACATTCTCAAAAGAATAAACAAAGGTAGTCTTCTGTCCTGATCTATGCACTCATATATTGATACTTGATTTCATTTGATCCTCGTATTACACATGTTATTGCCTTACATATTCAGTACATTTTTCATACTGACATCCCTTGTGGGGGGACGCTGCATTTCATGTGCAGGCACAGGTACTCCAGCCAGTAGACCTCCTCTCTAGGAGCACACGACACTCAGCTACTTTTGGTGAGATCCAGGTTGATTCATAGCCATACTGAGTCCTTGGTAAATTCATTTTGGTACTGTATTGTAGTTAAGGGTAAGGAGGGTCTGTCCCCGCCTACTCTAAGGTTTTCTATCTTATAGAGCTTTGTAGATGTATGTACATGGTTCAGTTGTGTCTTAAAGAGTTGTGGCCTCAACGGCCAAGACTTGTATATAACTTTTGGACCTACGTATGTTGTTTTGTATCACTACATCCTAGGTGAACTTGCCAATTGTTATAGTTATATGCACAGTAAGAATAGGTTGCAGGTTGGTTCTCTCGGGCCTTTAGGGCATCGGGTTCCTGCCGTCTTAATGGGTTTTGAGGCGTGACAAAAAGTGGTATCAGAGAAGGTCATCCTAGGGAGTCTACAAAGCCGTGTCTGTGTAGAGTCTTGCTTATGGATGTGATGTGCACCACATCTATAAACAGGAGGCTACAAGACATGTAGGAGTTGTCTCATTTATTTTATTTCTTTGATCGTGCGATAGAACCAGTGTTGTAGGTGAATCATATCTAATTTCTCAATTATTTTACTATAGCAAAGATGCCGGTTACGAGAAGGAGTAAAAGCACTGGTAAACGAGTAGATATGGCTGCCCAAGAAGGGACCAGCCAACTACCACCAAGTCAAGCTGTTCAAAGTGGGGCTCAAGATGAGTCTCTATCATAGACTTCCCCGATGCCTCCATCTCCTAAAGAACTAAGGAGGGAAGGTGAACCTCACAGGAACCCCCTATCAATGATACTGAGCAAGATTTGAGGAATGCAGTCCAATTATTGACTTGTACAGTTGCTGGTCATTCCAAAGGCAAGAAGGTCCAGTTGCAGGTACTAGTGATATAGATAGATCAGCTGGAACACGGATACTTGATTTTCTTAACTTGGACCCTCTATCATTTACCGGGTCAGATCCTAATGAAGATCCGCAAGACTTTATAGATCAAATCAAAAGCACTTTGGATATTATGCATGTAGGTGGTAAAGAAGCACTTGATCTAGCTGCATACATATTAAAGGATGTGGCTATATTGTGGTATGAAGCTTGGAAGCAATCTAGGGGAACAAATGCACCTTTAGCTATGTGGAAAGAGTTCAGAAAGACATTTCTTAATCATTATCTGCCATTGGAGATCCGAGAGGCCCGTGCGGATCAGTTCTTGAATCTCCACCAATGAAATATGAGGTGAGAGAGTATAGTCTCAAATTTAATTTCTTGGACAGGTATGCTCCTAATGTAGTAGCTACTATGGAGGATAGAGTTCATCGATTTTTGGATTGATTAGATTCATATTTGTACAATTGCTTCGTTGAATAAAGATATGGATATAGCAAGGATGCAGGCTTTTAAGCAAAATTTGGAGGATCAAAGGCAAAGAAGAAGAAGCAAGAGTCGGAAACATGGCATTCTAAGAGGGCCAGATCCATATGGCAGCTTACACCATCCCAAGGTGAGCTTAGGCCTCGGTTCTCTAACAGACCACCTAGGCCTTCATCTTTCTACTCTACAGCTAGTGCTCCACCATAGTTCCAAGGGTTTAGGGGCAATCTGTTTGGGCAAAGAAGTGAAAGCCAAGGCTCACAAATAGCAAGTCATCAAGAGCAGGGAAGTACGAGCCAATCAAGGCCTTCACGACAGCCTTGTAAACATTGTGGGAGGAATCATCTAGGTGCATGCAGGTTAGGGACGGACGTTTGTTTTTGGTGTGGCACACCAGGGCATATGATGAGAAACTGCCATCAAAAGGAAAGTGGGTGGCGTTGCACAACCAACTAGATCAGTTGTTGCGTCGACCTCATCAACTCCTTCTTTAGGTAGGGGACTACATATGCCTATAGGTCGTGGTAGAGGAGCTAGGGGAGCAGCTAGTTCTAGTGGAGGTCAGAATCGCACATATGCACTAGGAGATCGACAAAATTCAGAAGCCTCGCCGGATGTGATTACAGGTACATTGTCCATCTTTTCACATATTGTATATGCATTACTGCTAGAAGGTTTTATCGTAATTGGTTGTAAATGTTTGTGGTCGCGATACATTAGCTGACCTTGTTGAGCTATGGATTGGTTAGCTTCTTGTTATACCACGGTAGATTGCCGAACTAAGATAGTGCATTTCCTGTTTCCAAAAGAGGTAGTCCTCGAATGGAAAGGTAATATTGGGGCGCCAAGAGGTAAATTTATTTCTTATCTTAAGCAAAGAAGATGATGTCCAAATGATACATATGCCATCTGGTTAGAGTGAAAAATGTAGATACGGAGCCACCAACCCTTCAATCCATTCCGGTGGTAAATGAATTTCCAGATGTGTTTCCCGAAGATCTTCTAGGTTTGCCTCCAGAACGAGAAGTACAGTTCGGTTTTAATGTGATTCCAGAGATACTCAACCTATCTCAATTCCTCCGTATAGAATGGCTCCGGCAGAATTACGTGAGTTGAAGGAGCAATTAAAATACTTATTAGACAAAGGATTCATAAGGCCTAGTAAGTCCCCATGGGGAGCACCAGTTTTATTTGTACACAAAAAAGATGGCTCGTTAAGAATGTGTATCGACTACCGGCAGTTGAATAAGGTAACAATTAAGAAAAGATATCCCCTCCCTAGAATTAATGATTTGTTTGATCAATTACAAGGTGCTAGGTGTTTTTAAAGATCGACCTGAGGTCAGGTTATCACCAAGTGAGTGTCAAGGACAAAGATATACACAAGACAGCTTTCCGAACACGGTATGGTCATTTTGAGTTCTTGGTCATGTCATTCGGGCTAACAAATGCACCAGCAGCTTTTATGGATTTCATGAATAGGGTGTTCAAGCCATTTTTAGATGTGTTCGTGATAGTGTTCATAGATGACATTTTGGTGTATTCAAGATCGCAAGATGATCATGCTAAAAACTTGCGGCAGGTTTTAGAAATTCTCCGTGATCGTTAATTGTATGCAAAGTTCTCTAAATGTGAGCTTTGGTCGAAATATGTGGAATTCTAGGTCATATTGTATCTGAGGAAGTAATAAGGGTTGATAACCAGAAAATAGAAGCGGTGAAAAACTGGCCAAGACCTACAACGCCTACGGATATCCGTAGTTTTCTTGGAATGGCAGGTCATATTGTACAGAAGGTTTGTTGAATGATTCTCTTCCATCGCTGCACCCTTAACAAAGCTAACACACAAAGAAACCAAGTTTCAGTGGAGCGATGAGTGTGAAAGAAGCTTCCAAGAGCTGAAGAGTAAATTAACTTCTACACCTGTGTTAGTACTTCCAGAAGGTACAGACGGGTATGTAGTTTACTGTGATGCTTTTGGAGTGGGCTTAGGTTGTGAATTAATGCAACATGGTAAAGTTATAGCTTATGGCTCAAGGCAGCTGCGGCCACATCAGAAAAATTATCCAACCCATGATCTAGAGCTAGCAGCAGTTGTGTTTTCTTTGAGGATATGACGCCACTACTTGTATGGAGTTCATGTTGACATATACACTGATCACAAAAGCTTGCAATATATCTTTAAGCAAAAGGACATAAATCTGAGGCAGCGAAGGAATGACTAAGGATCTCTGCCAACTAGTGAACTTGGGCATTCGCCTTCTTGAATCTCATGATTTAGGGTCAAAATGACGTATCTTAGGGTTTAAACAAAGTGGGAAAAGACCAAAAGACCCCTGAGTTAATTGCTGTCAAACCAAACGATGACCTGGACTGACGGGCCGTCGTTCAATCGACGGTCCGTAGGTTGGGTCTGTTCGACAGGCCTTCACTAAAATGGGCATAACTTTTTACTCGGAGGTCTGATTTTAGCAAAATCGATGGCTATGGAAATCTAATTTGATAATCTGTCAATTCATAGGTCATGGAACATCTACTTCATTTTTTGATAAGAGTTATGATCCGTCCGTCGTTTGACACTTAGTCAAATTTTTCTAGGCTGCATTTTGGGACAGTTTCAGTCACAAACGACGGATGTGCAGTACGGGCCGGGGTTAGGCTATGGTCCATCGATGGTAACCGTTGATTGCACCTGGAGATTTGTGAAAAGCTGATTTCTGTCCTTGAGGGCATTAGATGTAAAGTGAAATATATTATGAAGATCATGAGTATGAAGGCGTACCATGAAGGTTATGTATGTACTCCTCAATGTTAGTATCATGATTAAGGTGTAATGTGAAGTATAATGTGAATGAGAATGTTAGGGTAAGAGGTATGGTCTACATGCTTGATTGTGATAAGTACTATGGTGGAATGAACCCTACTATATAACCCTACATGAATGTGTGTCATATACATGTTAGGAGTTGTCTATTCAAATATTGAATGTGTTTTTGTCTCCTATGATGAAATGTGGGTACAGTCCATAATCCCTAAATGCTTTATATGTGAGTTGTTCATGACTTGGAGATATTGTAAATGTGTTGTGATCCGTTGAAGGGAGGTTTCCTCAATAACAATGTTGTTGCTATTATGTAATCATGAGGACCCCTTGCATAACTATGAGTATGATATGTTTATGGTGTTAATTGAAAGGATAATTCTCATCAGCACCTATATATCTTACCATGCATGAAAAGTATATGACTAGTGAAGTAAGAACATGTGTTGTCTAAAGGTGTTTATGTGAAAGGCTTTCTCACATATGTATACACATACACACAAATGTATGAATGAGGAAGATTAATGATAATCTAGTGAAACAGAGTCTCTTGAAAGGTTTCCTCAATTGTACTCTAAACTAGACTTTATTATGAATTTTATGATTATGTGAAAGGACATTCTCACATGATTTGATGAAAGGACAAACTCATCATATAACCTATGAGCTATGTACATGTTATATAAGGAGTTAATTCACTAAGGCCTATCTTATGAACTAATGTTTGATAAAGACATAAAGGCTCTTCAAAAAGGGAATTTAGCTTACACCGAGTGAACTAGAAAATGAGAGAGGTCTCTTCATGAGGAAGCTTCCCTCGATGTTCTAATGAGGTGGAAACTACAATGTGAATTACCATAAAGAGGGGTTTTAGTAACAACCTCCTAGTTCCTTAACTATGTGCCCCCATAGGAACCTTAGCTAGCGGATCCACCTAGATGTTATTATGATGTTAATGTCCTAGCTTGCCAAGTAAGATGCCCTCCTTTCGGTGTGAGGGGTTGACACCGAATTCCATATTAGCTCATACGGTCTATGCCGGTTATGGTGAAGTTTACTGAATATTAAAAGTAACAATTGAAAGTAAGAAGATGAACACTAACATGGTGTTATGTTGTATTGATGAAATGAACTCCAAATATACAATGTTCACTATGGTTTCATTATGGTGATATTTATAGTATGGACTTGTATGTTTTCTTGAGATGTCCATAAAGACTAAATGGATTATGACTATGATATAGTAAATGAATGAGTTCTTATATAAGGTCTATTAAGTATGTGGGTCTTATGTCTAAGGTTAAATATATATGTTGTGACTTAGTCTAGGGTGACTTCATAGGAACACTTGGTGTGAACAGTATTATGAGATGCTACTTGCGCATTGCACTAGTGTGACTTGGGGTTGTCTTAGGTGATGATTCTTATGTGCAGTTTATGTTTGATGACGTGCTATGTCCTTATGAATGTGTGTGATTAAATTGAAGAAGGTTGTATGAATGTTCACCCTTGGTGACATTAATAGGACACTATTGACGCATTGCACTAAGTATTACTTAAGGATTGCTTTAGGTAAAGGAGTTAAGGTAAAAAGGAAAGGAAATGTATTTGGAAATATTGAATGTGTCTTAAATGTGATAAATGGCTATGTGTTGTTGTGAATGGTATCCATGTCTAATATAATATATGTAAACTATCTTGTGCTTATTGTATCGAATACTTATAAGTTTTACTACAAAAGACATGATGCATGGTTTCTAACTAAATGTCCTCTTTAAAAGCATGTTTTGCATGGTTATCTACTTAGTGCATTCTTGTACTGATACCATCTTCTTCATTTTTCTTACACCAAGTGTAGATGGATCAGACTACAGGGTCTTTCCTTGGATGAAGAGTTTGGATAGCTATTCCCAAGTTCCAGTGTGTCCTTAATGACTCAAGGACCTTCATGTCAAGAGTTTACTTAAGTTCATGTAATAGTATAAAAATATTATTTGTATGAAGGGTCGTGTGCCTATTCTATTAAAGTCGTGTCTAAGATGGAAGGACGAGACTTAGTGTCCTAACTATGTACTAATGGTTAATAAATGAAATGACTTTTTAGTTTTGTGTTATATTACAAAAAATTTTTAATTCCGCACTAGTTTTATGATAATGCGATGAATGAATGCTAAGGGATTGTATAAGATCTCTGAGAGGTCAAGTATGTCGTGTTACGTCTAGGGGTTACTCCCTGGTCATGACAAATTTTGTATCAGAGAATGAGGTTATGAAAAAGATCTTAGGGTTCAAAGTCTCATAATGCTACGTTTAGTAGAGTCTTGTTGATCGGTATGAGTCGCGACACATCTATGAGCGAGAGACTATAGGACGATAGAAATTTTATTTTCTTCATTACTTTTGTGTTGTGTCGTAAAGCTCAACTCTGTACGCTCTCTTATTTCCCTTTGTCAGGTGGTCTTCTAGATCTAATTGCTTGCAAGGGGTGATGTCTCAAGGCTTGAGGGAGAAAAAGGTGAGTTTTGATGCTTATTATAGTTTTGTGACTAATGAGTATATGTGAAGGTGGATTTGGAAGGTATTGTGTGATGACAATTATGGCTATATATGACCTATGAGATTTCAAACATTATATTGAGAATGTTGTATTGTGATGTAGTTCTAGCATGATAAGAGTTGTCATGGTTGAATGAAGTCCCTCTTTGGATAATGAGTTATTTTATGGTTATGTGCAATGATAGTATAAAGTTATGGTGTAGACTTGAGGAGTTTTGGAGGAATGTGGTAAGTAGTGTGAGTTGAAAGTTGCCTTTTGTATGAGTAATGCTTTATGATTGTCCTTGTGTGTATTGGAGTTCTTGTGTAGGCTTACTCCTAATCGAGGAAGAAGGGGGATTTTATTCCTTGAGTTGGGATAGTGTTTGGCTCTAAGGTTGACTTGAAAGGTAGCATGAGCCCTTTAGTTCATAGGGAGAAAAAGGGAAAAGATGGTGATTTACTTTAAAAAGGTTAGTTGTCTTTATAGATTGATTTAAGAATGGTCATTAGAAGAGAGTGATACCTAGGCATAGTGGGTTTCAAAATTACACCAAAGTGATGATAAGGTATTATATGATAAAGAGTTAACTAAACTCACCCCAAGGGGGGGATAATGTGCCTAGATGGTAAGGTTTTCCCTTAATGTTCCTACATTTAGTTTCCTTGAACTTCTCCATGTTTAGAACCACTTTGAGCAATGGATATAAATTGGAGTGACTTAGACACTCATTATTTGATTCCTTTAAATTCTCACCTAATGGAGTGTAGTGAAAATTTAGTGAGAAATGTTTCCTCCTTCTAAATGGAATGCGGTGATGTTTAAAAGAGTTTGTCTAATGCTTAAATGCCAAGAGGGGAATGTTGTGCATGATTATTAAGGTAAGTAAGTTTAAGTCCTCTTGGGTGAGATAAGTTGCCCTTTGATGGGTTTACCTTAAGTGGGGGATGATGATTTGAGTAGTAGAATTGTTAATATCCCTATCTTTTTCTTTCATTCTTACTTAAGCTTGAGACCAAAGAGTTCCTATGTCAGCCCCTAACCTAGGTGAGGCGTACAAGTACCTTATGAACACGTACAAGTAATCTATGATGAGAAAGTAAACTACTATGCAGATTAGTGATGAAGCTTCATATACAATAAATTTTGACTAGCTGAACCGCTATATGTGACAAGTGAAAATATGAATACAGATGATAACTTTACAATGTCCACAAAGCCTCTACTGGAATCCGTGATGGTACCACTATGAAAATACGCATAGTAAAGACTCGACAAAGCCCTGAATCAACCTGGAGCTCACCAACATCCGCTAAGTATAATGTGCTTCTATTGGAAAAATCTATTAGTTGAGTATTTGTACCTGCTGCATGAAATACAAGGTCCCCCAATAAGGGACGTCAGTACAAAAGAATGCACTAAATATGTAAGGCACACACGGTCAAACGACGTCGGGCGTGGCATGCCATCATCGCCTTTGGGCAGCACACACGGTCGAACGACGTCGGGCGTGGCATGCCATCATAGCCCTTGGACAGCACACACGGTCGGACGACATCGGGCATCGCATGCCATCATCGCCTTTGGACTAGCTGACACGGTCGAACGATTTCGGGCATGGCATGCCATCTTCACCCTTGGGCAGCACAGACGGTCGAACGACGTCGGGCGTGGCATGCCATCATCGCTCGTGGACAGCACAGACGGTCGGCCGTCGTCAATAGATAAGGATTAGAGACAACCTTTGCTTTGTACTTGTGGAATTGTGCATGTTACATTCCTTTCTTTACTTTCCTGTACTTTATAATCTTTATACAACATATGATACAAATGACCAGCTGATCAGCAGTAGAAGAGGATGACCTATGCTAGGAATTTTAACCCCTGGGATGCTGTCCTCATAATTCTACAAATTGTGATCGGCACATGCTAGGGTTTCTCCCCTGAGCTGCCACCCTTCCATACCAATCGGGATCGACCCATGCTAGGATTTCGCCCCTGAGCTGCCACCCTTCCATACCAATTGGGATTGGCCCATACTAGGCTTTCTCCCTAGAGCTACCACCCATAATCATACTGATTACTTCACTTAGATTCTTTCATCTTTGAGATTGTTGTTTTTCAGTTCATAACTCTTTTGGAATTGTTCTTTAAATAATCATAATTCTTTTCAAAACTTGTTTGTGATTATTGTTCTGGTGCTCATAATCCTTATTTAGATTTGGAACTGCGAACCAGTAGTAGAAGACATATGAATATGAACTTATGATAATAACAATGACATGGGAAGCAAGTGTGACTTCAACGTAGTGCTTAGGAGCTTATATGACTCGGTAAGCATTTTAACATCAAAAATTGAAGCACATCCTGTGAGGACAATTTAACATTCAGCCAAGAGATTTGAACTTTATATGATACAAATACAAGATGTTCATGCATGTGGAACCAAGGGGGAAATAGGGCAGATTCAACTTAAGAACATATACATATTCCAAGTAAGTACATATAAACATACAATTGATCAAGTAGTGATCATGTGAGGTAACATTATTGTCTAACACAATGGGAGTAATAACAAGAAACGGAACATTTGAACGTGTGACAAGATGACATATCTATAAACAATTGAAGCAAGTTGGCAAGATATGGGCAGATCTATATCCATCCTATAAACATATGTACCATGTGTAATCTAGGATCACTTTGACTTATATTACGGAAATACGTGCTAGGGGTACTTTGACAATGGAACAAGTTTAAATCTTGCATGCTAACACTTGGTAGAGTAAACACGCACATTTTGGAGTAATTTCTGGAGAATAAGTAATATAAAGGAGATATGATAAGCTTGATGCTTTAGAGGCTATTTTGGACGTTTTCCCTTTAATAAATTGGGAAATAATATGGTTTTTTACTTTAAGAAAGAAGTTGCATCACCTACTTTCTCCTTTAAAATTCAGTCCACTAATTCTAAGTAGGTGCATCACCTACTTGCCCTTTTTCACTTAAAATACAGTCCACTAATTTCAAGTAGGTGCATCACCTACTTGTCACCTACAAGCATAGTTTAGTCAATCAAGCACCTCAATTATTTTACACCATGTTCCACATCCTAAATTCTTTACAAGAACGTAACACTAAATACACACTTGACCACTTTGACTTTTATATTGAATACCGCCCTTAATATCCCGAGTTTGAATTGTTTTTAGTTCAATTATTCGTATATGTGTTGGAAGGCACGGGGTATTACAACTTCAAACATATTCTATTGTCACCAGTCGCATGGGAAACCGAGTCCATAACTATACCACAAGGAAACTTTTAAACGACATATACATAGAACTAGTTCACGTAGAATACGAGGTGTTACATCCTCCCCTCCTTATGATCATTCGTCCTCGAATGATAGGTGATGCTTATAGTTTGGCTAACCTAGGAATTTCATTTGGAATTTGCAAGTGTTCCCATCGTAAAAAGGACTATGCAAATCCATAGACTAATCTAAAACACGTATAGACAAGTCTAGTATGAAATCTCAATAGATATGGTTCATAAAATACTTAAATGACAAATTAAACCCCTTTCTTAATCATATAATTCACTGATGATACACAAATAGAACTCATACAAATTAGGAATTCAATACACCTAATGACGTATAAAATGAACAAATGCTAGTAGGACTTATGATCATATAAGGGGACCACATGATCTCAGATCCTTATGTTGATGTTTTTGATGAGGAAGGTTACTTAGGATCGCTACCATATTCTATTCCCAAGTATATTATGTCATATTCTATTCCTTCCCTAATACTTCAATGGAGGTTACACATTTTGAGCTTAGCTTCCGGGCCTTAAAAATCAAGAATAACTATAGTATCTCCCAACTTTTTGTATATGGAAAAGACACAAAATCATAGGCTAACCTATAGGGTCAGTACTTTCCCTTCTCTTTTATCTCATGACGCTTTTTCGAGGTTCATCTTATAAGATCGCCTAGATATTAATATAAACTCTAAAGTTTTATGCCGCACCTTTGAATAGGGAATTATGCTAAGTTATATATCTATGGTTGATTAAATTTACATATATATGCCCAATCTTTTCTGGTCAAAACCTTCACTACATAATGATACAAGGAAATGTTTTTCCAAATTTTTTTTCAAAACTCAAATCAGTAAGCACAAAGGGGCATAGTATACGGATGAATAAGTTATATTGGACATGACACATAGGCAGACTTGCCCAAAAGGGAGTGTACAAGGTATACGGGCATTAAGATATAGAAATACATGGTGTACGCGTGCATATGAGCTATAAGGTAGCATGTGAATGAATGAACTCCAGGGAATGTAGGAATTGACTAGATGATCACATGATGCATGAGTATATAAGCTAAGACATGTAGACTATATGGCATGTAAACATATAACAAAATAAACTACGAAACACAAAACACATTGAGCAAGTGTGTTGTACCGCATAGATAGGTGGACTAACATGGCAATGAGTAGACATGAAATATGAGCAAGTGAAGCACATGACACATGGCCAGAAAAGCTATAAGGCCTGTAATGTTTAAGCAAGTAGTCTACCAGGCATGTAAAATATATAGAAATGGTTTATGATGCATATGACATGTTAACAAGTGATATGTGATTAATATAACCCACGAGCACTAATTTTTCCCATACCATATGATCAATTAGCCTGCAGTACCCACACAATATGGTCAAGTGAAATGTGGAAAGTAACCAGTG
This sequence comes from Solanum pennellii, assembly GCF_001406875.1. NCBI lineage: Eukaryota > Viridiplantae > Streptophyta > Magnoliopsida > Solanales > Solanaceae > Solanum > Solanum pennellii. Next base: position 19,255,929 of record NC_028640.1, read on the forward strand.
CAATAAATAACATGTAAGGAAAGTTCCTATGAAAACATATGACAATAAACAAGGGTGATCCAAAGCGGATACCTATAAAGTTATATCATGATTCGTAAAATCTTAGAGTGCTCCCTTTGGGCTTGACTAGATAGAGGTCTGGCCATACCATTAGTTTTTTTAAAAATTAAATATGTTAGGGTGCTCCGACTCTTTTTTCATGCAATATAGCAAATAATAGCAACTAGTATATGATCAAATTTTCCTCTCCCTTAACTAGACTATGGTTGATGAATTACTGCATTCTTAAATGAATTCTGTAATAGCTCTATTCAATTTGATGGTCACGCCTCAAAAATAACATAAGTAGGTCCAAAAGTTATATACAAGACTTGGCCGTTGAGGCCACAACTCTTTAAGACACAACTGAACCATGAACATACGTCTACAAATCCTCTAAAAGATAGAAGACTAGAGTAGGTTGGGACAGACCCCGCCTTACCTTAACTACAATACAATAACAAAATAAATTTACCAAGGACTCAATAAAGCTCTTAATCAACTTGGAGCTCACCTAAAAGTAGCAGAGTTTCGTGTGCTCCAACTGAGGAGGTCTACTAGCTGGAGTACATGTGCCTGCAGCATGAAATGCAGCGTCCCCCACGAGGGACGTCAGTACGAAAAAAGGTACTGAATATTTAAGGAAATAGCATATATAATAAGAGATCTCACATGAAATCAAATAGCAACATATGAGTGCATAGATTAGGAGAGAAGACCACCTTTGCTTACTCTTGTGGGTTCAAGTAAGTTACATTCTTTTCTTTTCCTTTCTGTAGATCAGTGGTAGAAAACGATGAGCCATGCTAGGCGTATCAACCCCTGGGATGCGGTCCTCATAACTACACAACTTGGGATCGGCCCATGCTAGGCTTTCGCCCTGAACTGCTACCCTTTTATACCAATAGGGATCGGCCCATGCTAGGCTTTCGCCCCTGAGCTGCCACCCTTATGTACCAGTTGGGATCGACCCATGCTAGGGTTTCACCTCTGTGCTTCCACCCGTAATTATATAGGTTTCTTCACTTAGATTGTTTAATCTTTGAGATTGTTGTTTATCAGTTCATAACTTTTTTGAGAGGTTGTTTTGGTGGTCATAATCATTTTGGAGATATGGAAGTACAGACCAGACCAGTAATAGAAGACATAAAAATAATACTTCAAGGAAATAACAATGACATAAGGAGACATGTAACATCAACACATTAGTTTAAGGGATTAATGACACAATTGACTTCAAACAACAAAGAAGAGGATTCACAGACTTGCTTTTGCAATTACCATTTCTATACCAGCACATGGGGGATAATTATCAGTATAAAATAGTAAACAGATAATGAAGTAGTTCTATGCACTACGGAGAGGGGGAAATATTGTTATCTATTTGGAGATAGTACGCTGCCACTATGTTTCCTTTTCTAGGAATAGAACTTATGAGATTCACTTCATTGATATTAATTGCAAGTATCAGATTTCATTCCAAGGGGATATAGAATCGAATAGCCTTACATACCTCCTCGGACTGATATACTATCACAATTCAGCCTCCCCTTTTTGGTTTTAATCTACAATTTAAGTCATTATAAACTAAAATTAGCAGCTATCATACCTTAAGTCTTGTAAAACAGTAGCTAACTTTGACTGATAATGAGCCCATACAGCCCTTAATCCATCACATATATTATACATCCTTTTTCCAAGATCAACCAAGCTGCGCCAACAGTAATATACATAGAACAACCCCAAATATTAATTATCATACAACCAAGTATTGAACTCACCACCCCCTTGAGTTCTTCATGAAAGCACACCACTAATTCCTCACTCAAACTCATACATAATTAAGACAATAATGGCGCAGTCACCTTACCTCAGTTTCTACAACTTCTGCTTATAACTTGAATTCTTTTAGAACTTCAGCTTCCTTTCACACTTGAACCAAAGAAGAAAGAAAGATACTTTAATAACTAAGGAAATGAGCAGTAGCTGCTAGATATATTTTGCCTGTGTAGTTATATTAGAGCATGAATAATGTTTTCGTAATCATCCATGGGATAATTAAGCTAAATCCATGAGTTTTCACTTACCTTGGTTTGCTGATATGAGGGTTTCTTCAAGAACCCTAGAAAACTTTAAGGCTGCTGGTTTGATCCTAAAGAGAAGAGAGAGAGAGAGAGAGAGAGAGAGAGAGAGAGAGAGCTGGAGTTAATTTTTATTTTTATTTGTTAAATGGGTGAAAATTATCTGCTCATATTGGATATATATATAGAGCTTTATTGACCACAAAAATATCCTCTAACCTCCTTTTTTGGGGGTCCATTTTCAGCCACTAATTGGTCAAATAGGTGATGCACCTGCTTGTGCACATCAAGCAGCTCAAAAGGTCAAACTAGGTGATGCACCTAGTTGCTTTCACTTCGCTTTATCCATATTGGGCCTTGGCAGATTTGGCTTCTAGGATTTTCTTTCAAAATTTATTTTCATTTAATAGGTTCGGGCTTCAAGTTGCCCATTAATATAAGCCTAAATCTGGTCCATCAAACTTGGGCCTTCTACTATATTATAGCTTAAGTAGGTGATGCAGCTGCTAGCTTAAATTAAGCCAAGCAAGCAACTCGATTATTTTATTTCAATTTCTGAATGTTCATTCCTTGTTTTTCAACTTAGCACTTAATTTCTACTTTAAGCTCAATTACCACCTTACTATCTACTTAAATACTTTCCGTCAGAGTTAACTTGCAATACGCATGCTGAAACGTGCAAGGCGTTACATCACCTTCCAAGCTAGTTTAAACAAACACTAATCATATAAGAAACATGATCCCTCATCTACACTATAAGTCAATGTCAAGTATCACATAAATAGAACTAGCATATACATAATACAGGCCCTCACATCTTAGAATGCTGACATGAGTAACGAAAAATCCTGTGAAAAACACGATCACTTTTTGTCACGCTTCAAAACTCATTAAGACGGACAGGCACCCGATAAACTAAAGGACCGAGAGAACCAACCTGCAGCCTGTTCTTACTGTGCATATAACTATAACAATTGGCAAGTTCACGTAGAATGCAGCGATACAAAACAACATAAGTAGGTCTAAAACTTATATACAAGACTTGGCCATTGAGGCCACAACTCCTTAAGACACAACTGAACCATGTCAAACTTACTTCTCAAATAAGAAGTAAAGCGGTCGCGTCAAGTAAATAACCCAACTAGTGAGGTTGGGATCGTTCCCACGAGGAAAATAGTCTAGACTTAACTTTAACTTGTTATTACTATTGTTCGGTTGATAACTTCCTTAGAAAGTAAAAACATAAAAATGTAAAAAGGGGGG
>NC_028640.1:19270400-19282885 GCF_001406875.1 Solanum pennellii
GAATCTGGGTACTGGGATCACTTCTCTGATCTTCACGACGAACCTGCAGGACGGACCGTCATAGCCATGACGGACCGTCACAAGCTTCATAATCCCACACTTTTCAGACTTCCCCATCTTCCTTCAGCAGCTTCTCTACGCTGCCACCTACGGACCGTCATAAGCTCCGTAGGTGGTCTCTTCTGCATTTCTCTCTCAAAATCTCCGCATTTGGCTTTGGACAGATTTCCTGCAAAACAAAGAGAAACTTGTATAAAAATTAGCACAAAAAGGGCTTTTGGACGCACTAAACTTAAGGAAAAAGCATTAATTATACCGTGAAACCACGGTATATCAGTACATACGTCTACAAAGCCTCCAAAAGATAGAAGACTAGAGTAGGTTGGGACAGACCCCGCCTTACCCTTAAATATAATACAATACCAAAATGAATTTACCAAAGACTCAATAAAGCTCCGAGTCAACTTTGAGGTCACCCAAAAGTAGCAGAGTTTCGTGTGCTCCTACTGAGGAGGTCTACTAGCTGAAGTACCTGTGCCTGCAACATGAAATGCAGCGTCCCCCGCGAGGGACGTCAGTACGTAAAAAATGTACTAAATATGTAAGACAATAACATATGTAATACGAGAGCTCAAATAAAATCAAATAGCAACATATGAGTGCATAGATTAGGAGAGAAGACCACCTTTGCTTACTCTTGTGGGATCAAGTAAGTTACATTCTTTTCTTTACTTTTCTGTATGTTATAATCTTTATAGGGCATGTGATACAAGTGACCAGCTGATCAGTGGTAGAAGAGGATGACCCATGCTAGGCGTATTAACCCCCGGGATGCGGTCCTCATAATTACAAAATTTGGGATCGGACCATGCTAGGCTTTCGCCCCTGACCTGCCACCCTTCTATACCAATTGGGATCGACCCATGCTAGGCTTTGCCCCTGGTCTTCCAGCCATAATTATACAAATTTCTTCAATTAGATTTTTTCATCTTTGAGATTGTTGTTTATCAGTTCATAACTCTTTTGAGACTGTGTAGTTTAGATAATCATAACTCTTTTGAGATTGTTCTTTTGTTGATAATAACTCATTTGGGATTGATGTTGTGGTGGTCATAATCATTGTTGAGATTTGGAACTATGAACCAGTAGTAGAAGACATACGAATATGGACTAACGATAATGACCATGACGTGGGAAGAAAATGTGACACCAACATAATACTTCTTCTATGACTCTGTACGCATTTTTGACATCTCAAATTGAAGCACATACGAAGTGAAGACATATAACTTTCAGCCAAGAGATTTGAACTCTATTTGATAGCCAAATACTCACCAACTAATATCATAGACAAGGTGTACATGAATGTGGAACAAAGGAAGAATGTGGACAAATTCAACTTAAGGATGGATACATACCAGCAAGTACATACATATAAATGTAGAGCAAGTAGACATCTTGTGAGGCAACATAATAGTCTAACACAATGGGAGTAATATCCAATAAAGGGAACACATGAAAATGTGAAAAGATGACATTATATGATGGAATAGACTATTGAAGAAAGTTGGCAAGAAATGGGCAGATCGTGTATTCATCCTATAACATATGTAACAACATGTGTAATCTAGAACCACTTTGACTTATATAAGGGAAATACGTGTCAGGGATACTTTGACAGTGAACAAGTTTAAACCTTGCATGCTAACACTTGGTAGAGCAAAAATGCATTTAGTAACAAACTCATTGTAGAAAGCTTACAATTGTTGGATTCATGCCAAGGAAATTGGAAAATCGAATAGTCTTACATACCTTGCTGCACAACAATGGGTATCACAATGAGTTAACCATCTTCCTTTTAGATTATTTATCTACAATGGAGTAAATAATAAAAACTAATATTAGTTTCTAAACAAGTTTGGGCTACTTGATCAGACCAAAACAGTAATTGGCAGTATATCTATAGTTGATCCCATGCAGAGTTCTTTCCATCCATTTTCCCCTAATCATTTTTATAAGGTCCTCCGAAACCCCTCGGCTTTACCACGTCTAGAAAACAGTACTAAAGGAATGGCAGAAAGTAAGCTCATGCAACACTCAATTAAGTGGTGTATCACTACACTTTCAGTGTTCTATTATCCTCTAACCAGTTTTCATGACTTCTCTACACATCCTGCCGAACCGTATTATTTATATGATACACAAAACAATCCCTAAGCCTCACAATGTGGAAATAGAAATATGAACTCATGACTTTCGATCAACATCCTGTGAATTCCAATTAACATTTAGATTCTCAAAACAAGCTCGCAATCAAAATTTAAGGGGACTCCACTCCAGTCAACAAGCACCTCCTTCATGAACATTCACCAAGCTCACACCATACACAGACAACACTCAACAATTCATTAACACATGCAAACTTTTATAAATAATGCAAGAACAAGAGAGGGATGGAAATTTCCACAGCTTACCTTCCTAGACAGAAACATCACTTGCCAAGACTTGGATTCTTCAAGGTTTAGGATGTCCTCTCTAACTTACCTTGATCTTAAATCAGAGTATTCACTTGAATTACTTAATATGGGAGATGTTCTATCAGCTTGTACTTTAAAAACACATGTTTCCTTCAGACTCTAATGGTGAAGCTGTAGAACAGAACTCTTGGAGCTTCCATGGCTTTCTTTAGGAGTAATTTTGGGAGAATAAGTAATATGAAGGAGATATGATTAAGCTTGATGCTTTAGAGACCATTTTAGACATTTCCCCATTAATAAATTGGGAAATAATATGGTCCTTTACTTTAAGAAAGTAGGTGCATCACCTCCTTAGTTTCTGCCACATGTTTTTAAGCAGCTGCATCAGCTACTTGCTCTTTTCACATAAATTCAATCCACTTATTCTAAGTAGGCACTTCACCTACATTCTCCTCTAAAATTCAGTCCACTAATTCTCAGTAGGTGCATCACCTACTTGCTTCTTTTAACTTAAAATTCAGTCCACTAATTCTATGTAGGTGCATCACCTACTTGCCCTTTTTCACTTAAAATGTAGTTTACTAATTCTAAGTAGGTGCATCACCTACTAGTCACCTACAAGCATAGTTTAGTAAAGCAAGCACCTCAATTATTTTACACCATGTTCCCCATCCTAAATTCTTTACAAGACCGTAACACTAAATATACACTTGACCACTTTGACTTTTAATATTGAATACCACCTTTAATATCTCGAGTTTGAATTATTTTTTGGTTCAATTATTCGTATATGTGTTGGAAGGCACGGGGTATTACAACTTCAAACATATTCTATTGTCACCAGTCGTATAGGAAACCGAGTCCATAACTATACCATAAGGAAACTTTTAAGCGACATATACATAGAACTAGTTCACATAGAATACGGGGTGTTACACCTATTTGCATTAATATAGCCCAAGTTGAATAGAAGAATAAGGGGAAAATGGACATCCAAGTCCCAATCTTTACAAGCCCACAAAAAATAATTTTAACAGAAAACTAGGTGCATCACCTACTTAAATATGTGGCCCAAATTATAGACACTTGTTGGCTGCAAATGAAGTACATGAAAGGTGGAAAAAGGGCCAATGTTCTTAAGTCCAAAAAGTCCAAATGAAAAGTCCAAGTAGGTGGGTCACCTACTTGACAAATTATGGCCCAAAATGAGTGATAAATTCGGCCAAAGCAGGTCCATTAGAGATTGTTATCAGCTTTTTCCAGCCATTTTTACTTTGACAAAAAAATCTGATTTTTAGAGCTTTCTCTCTTCTGTCTCTTAGATTCATACATAAGCCATTAAATACCATTAGGGTTATTGAATAATAGACATTTCAAGCTATTGGAAGGTATAATTTAAGACAAGTTAAGGAGGACAACCTTTACCTTGAAGAATTCAAGTCTTAGCAAGTGGTAGTTATGTCCAGCAAGGTAAGCTACTGCAATTTTCTCCCTCTTGTGCTTGAGTTAATTAGGACACTTGGTATGTGTTAGTGAGTTGAAAATTGTTACTTTTACATGGTGAATTTTGGGGAGGATGTTCTAGTGATTAGTGCATGTTGGGACAATTATGGTGGGGAGTCCTCTTTAAAGTATGCTATGAGCTTGTTTGAGCACTTCAAAGTAATGTTAGCTCTTCAAGTGCTGATGATCAAAAACCATGATTCATATTGCTTCTATTACATTATTATGTTCAAAGATTGTTTTGTGTATGTTATGATAAGGGATATATGACTGGATGTGCGAGGAAGTTATGGAGACGTTAAAGGACTTAAATATTGCAGGGAGTTTTGGGGAGGACCTGATAAGAAGGTTGTACAGTATATAAACGCGATTAAAGGGATAGGGAACGAAAGACAACACTGGCTAGATAGATTGCAGCTTACTGCTTCGTTACTATTTAGGTGTGATCAAGTGGCTCAAATTGATTGATTAGCTACTACTATTAGTCTTACAACTTATTTTATTGTAGATTAGTGATCTGGAGAAGGAGCTTAAGTCATACGTTTTGAATTGTATAGCAAGATAGGTAAGGCTATTTGATTTCCTATTTCTTTGGCATGAATCCAAAACATGCATTACAAAAAGTAAGTTTTCTAAGTGCCCTTGGTAGTGACTAATCCATAGTTGCAATTCCTACTCTCTAGAGCATTGCGTACTCTACTATGAGTTTATTACTAAATGTGTGTGTTTACTCTACCAAGTGTTAGCATGCAAGGTTTAAACTTGTTTCATTGTAAAAGTACCCCTAGCACGTATTTCCATTATATAAGTGAAAATGAACCTAAATTACACACGGTACATATGTTTCATAGGTTGTATATACGATCTGCCCATATCTTGCCAACTTGCTTCAATTGTTTGTAGATATGTCATCTTGTCACACGTTCATATATTCCCTTTCTTGTTATTACTCCCATTGTGTTAGACAATAATGTTACCTCACATGATCGCTAAGTTGAATCTGCCCTATTTCCCCCTTGGTTCCACATGCATGAACATCTTGTATTTGTATTATATAGAGTTCAAATCTCTTGGCTGAATGTTACATTGTATTGATGTGCTTCAATTTGTGATGTCAAAATGCTTACCGAGTCATATAAGCTCCTAAGTACTACGTTCAAGTCACATTTGCTTCCCATGTCATAGTTATTATCGTAAGTCCATATTCATATGTCTTGTACTAATGGTTTGTAGTTCCAAATCTAAATAAGGATTATGACCACCAAAACAATAGCCACAAACAAGTTCTGAACATCAAAAAGAACAATTTCAAAAGAGTTATGATTATTTAAAGAACAATCCCAAAAGAGTTATGAACTTAAAAACAACAATCTCAAAGATGAAAAAATCTAAGTGAAGTAATCAGTATGATTATGGGTGGCATCTCAGGGGAAAAAGCCTAGCATGGGATCACGATTGGTATGGAAGGGTGGCAGCTCAGGGGTGAAAGCCTAGCATGGGCCGATCCCGATTGGTATGGAAGGGCGGCAGCTCAGGGGCAAAAGCCTAGCATGGGCCGCTCCCAATTTGTAGAATTATGAGGACAACATCCCAAGGGTTAAAATTCCTAGCATGGGTCATCCTCTTCTACTGTTGATCAACTGGTCATTTGTATCATATATTATATTATAATGTACAGAGTAGTAAAGAAAAGAATGTAACATGCACGATTCCACAAGTACAAAGCAAAGGTCGTCTCTAATCCCTTATCTATTGGTATTTTTGGTTTCACTTGCGCTCTCATGTTACATATGGTTATAATATGCCTTTCATATTCAGTACAATCTTTTGTACTGACGTCCCTTATTGGGGACGCTGCATTTCATGCTGCAGGTACTAGTACTCAACTAATAGATTTTTCCAATAGAAGCACATTATACTCAACGGATGTTGGTGAGCTCCAGGTTGATTCGGGGCTTTGCCGAGTCTTTACTATGCGTATTTTCATAGTGGTACCATCATGGATTCCAGTAGAGGCTTTGTAGACATTGTAAAGTTATCATCTGTATTTATAGTTTCACTTGTCACATTTAGCGGTTCAGCTAGTCAAAATGTGTTGTATATGAAGCTTCATCAGTTATCTGCATAGTAGTTTACTTTCTCATCATAGATTACTTGTAAAGCATGTATTCATAAGGTACTTGTCCGCCTCACCTATGGTTGGGGGCTGACAAAAACACTATCCTTGGGCTAAAATGTCAACTTTAAAGATTATTACCGGAATAATAATTTTTTGTGTAGTAATTGTTGTACCTTTTTCACTAATATTTTCTTTGATATTATTCCTCTAGGCTTGGTGACGGGAACACCCTCTGGGTCCGGCTCTACGGCACACACAGTCTAAGCTAATTCAAAGGAAATTAGGGGCTTACCAATGACTAAACCGGGAATTATATGGTTACCCTACTTCAAGGAATAAAAATAATAATATAAGTGGAAAAAGAACAACAACTACCAAACGCCAAATTTACCACCTCGACCGTAACCTAAGTTTCGACGTCGTCCGTCCTAGTACAGCATAAGGACTTAGCCGTTCCTACTCATACCCTTCCCAGCCAACTTGGCTCTGATACCAATTGAGGGGACGAACCAAGTTCCAGGACGAATTTATAAGAAAAATTGGGCAGAGTAACGGAAAGGAGCAAGAACAAGCAAAATCAAAACTTAAAGAAAGAGAAGAACAAAAAGGCAGTACACAAACCTAAAACAAAAGTTTAAAATTTAAAACATAATAATAACCAATTATAAGTACAGAAATCTAATACTTACAAAATTTTATTGATTTAGTTAGTGAAGTAGAGAACATGGATGGGAAACGGAAATGGAAATACGGGAAAATGGGAGAAAGTGTAGAGAGGTTTTCAAAGTCCGTTAAATTTTTTGAATGCCCTCTACTGATACAAGTTGAAAGCCTTAAATAGCCTCGAAAGTGCTGATTAATCTAACTTATTATGCTATCTATTTTACATGCGTGCACATACTAATATACATTACTATTTTGCATGTAACTACTAACTCTTACACATATCTGATAATATTTTTTTGTGGTCATGTAGTTGCACACGTAGCTTTGTTGCATGTGTATCTTCTTTTGTTGATTGTGGGAAAGTCGTTATATCAAGTCCTTTGTCACTTTGTTGCTTGAACTTTAACTCTTGTGTGGTCCACAAGATTGTGGAATTGTACACATAGTGAATGTACTTGCTTTGTCCAAAGCTGAATTTTGTCATAATAATCTTTGAAACTTGCTATTTCTTTACATTTAACTTTGCATGGCATATCCTCTGATGTGGGGTCCATTCCTTATTAATTCTTTTGTTTATGTCAAAACGTGCTGGCAATTTCTTTTAATTAAGGAGGTAATTTTTGTGCTATTCCTTGTGTAGATCTAATTATATTTTGGTTGCTAAGGAGCAATATGTAATAATTATATTTTTATTTTGTATCAGTGTTGAGGTTTAAATTAAGCTTCCTTGAACCTTCTTTTTAATCTTTCTTTTGGGTTTGTCATAATCCCTTCGAAGTGATGAACTATTATCTTATTATTTCGGACAGCTGATACCCAAATTATAACTGTCTTTAGTAAATATTTGATCCTTTGTCGTTGAGTTGATTATACCTGTTGATTTTCTCAAATATTGCTCAATTTGAATGTATCTTGTTAAGAGAAACTTATAATACCTTCGGTTTTTGTGGGGGATCTTATATCTCCTCATAGTTTTTGTTGGTGTAGTAGGGCTTCCATAATTTTCATATTTTTAGTATTTGATAGTCCCTGTAACACTTGTTGACCTGTAATCAAATCGGTAACACTGTTGACCTCTATTGCTCTTTATTCCAAGAAATCTTTGACTTGTTTGTATGGTTTAACAATCTTCATCTTGTGACTAGCAAAAGAAGTATAAGAAGGATTTTTTTTATTTTTTGTTATTCCTGGTCTCATTAATTCCGAGGAAAATTCTTTTTAAAAGTTTTGGGAGATTCTTTCCCTTTATTTCATTGATAATAAAAATGGATATTTTATGAAAAATCTATGGCTGCGTTGCAGTCATTGTTCAAATTATTTATTTATTGAAAGAGTGAATTTATTTGAAATATATTTTTATCTTTTATGAAATTACTTTCATCTTTTGACATAGTATTTAGGTAAGGGAAGATAAGATTCTTTTGCACTCTGGTATGGATGCCATCTAATTGGGAGGTATAACGCTTTATTTGAGTTATGAAAGGAATACCTAATATAATTTCTTCATTTATGTCTTTGGTTATCATGAAATCATTTATGAACCAATTTAATTATTGCATATGTAAGCATTTCATAGTTTATTATTTTAAGCTTTTCCCTTATTGTAGAAAATAATTAGGTAGTGCGTTTATCTAAATATTTATGAGGAATTAGTCCTTCAATAATGCAATTTTGATCTGCGCCTGTATCGAATAATGCAATTTTATGAATGATATAATTCTTATCTATAACTAATGTGATGGATATGTGGTAGCTTTATGATCGAATGATCGTAATTGTATTAATTTCTAATTTCGAAAGAGGTCTCACGAGAGACTCTACTTCTTTTGATGTTTCTTCTGGTTCTAATGTACATTCTTCCGGTTCTTGTTTGGGTGGAAGATTTTAAATGTTTTAAACTGACTCAATTTCTAAAGTGTTGAGTCTCTACTTAATTTCATTTATTTTTTCATATCTTATTTGTATTATTTAGGCCTGAATACTTTGTAGAGTTGTTTCAGGTTTAATTGATTGTTTAAATTTATTTCAAACAGTTGTCATATCAAAGGACTTAATAGTCCTATTATCTGATTGTTTTTCAAGAACTAAATCTCTTAAGCTGATTAAGTACCTTTTCTTGAAATTAGGATCCTCAATATGATCTATCATATCAAAAAACGTTTCTTTATTACTACTAGTGATGATATTTATAGAATGATTCTTGGAGGTGCAAATTGCACTGCCGCATTCACAAGAGTCTGAAGACTTACTATCATTAGAATCATAGGATATATTTAGCTGACCTTCATCGTAAGATTTTCAATCGGAGGAAGAGTTATTATTTTCTAAGATAGAATACATCTTATTCTTAACTTCTTCTTCTAATTCTAACATATCAATTTTGTCTTTCTTTTTATTAGTGGCTGGACAGTCTTTGGCTTGATGTCCCATTTTATCACAGCCCTAACATCTTTCAATGTTGTTTGGTTTAAATCAATTTTTCCTAGGGTCATGATTGAGCCTTTTTTTTTTGTAATGGTGAGGTTTTTCTGATTTATGGTCATTCTTATGGCTTCTTTTAATTCTTTTAGAAGCCTCTCTTTTGATGGGGCTTCTTTTAATATAATCAGGTCCTCACAAAAATTTCCTAGTTCCTCTTGTGATATTTTACAACTCTTTTTTAGTTGATTTTTAAGTTTCATATTTGTACATAATTCTAACCCAGTCATATTTATAAAACTTATGAGGTCACAATAGGTTATTTGATTATAAGGAGTTTTCCTTCAAACCTATCCTTTAATTTTATCCTAAACTTTTCAGCAAATAGCGTTGGTAAACACCTAATAAATTTTTCTTTTCAATAGTCATATTGCAGTCTTTGCGAATCATAACTTTGTTTATGAAGGTATCTTTACACCACCTAAAATCATCTAACTTTGGACAAGATATATTTAGATAATATTTCTAAACTTCTATCTTGAAATAATTGAGGTTCACTTATAAAGTATTTAGTTATGCTATAAATTAAGCTGGCAGAAGCATTTTCTAGAATTTGATTTTCTATAGTTTGCCACCCAGGTTCAGTTTTAATTAAACGGTCCATATTATTTGCATTTACTACCTTTAAACCCTATTATCTTTGGTGAGGTAGTTGTCCCATCAATTTTTTAATGTGCCAGTAAATTCGACGGTAATTAAAGTTGCAGCTTGTTTAACGGATAAATTTTTTATTTTATATGCCATAATGGCCATACCCATTTCATGTAATTTATTATATATTTGATGTTCTGCAAGTCCATCAATATTTCATTCTGCAATGTCACTTTCAGAGTTGGAAGTATGTGATAGAAATTCGTTTTCTTCATACTGCATATCCGGAAAGGAAGGTCTCTTGTAATAATTCTTTTTGATGGAATAATTAGAACCTAATTTATCAATTTCATTATCATTATCTTTGGATAAGGTGTTTATGACCTTGGACTTTAGTTTTTAATTAATTATTCCTACAAGTTCATCAGTAATTTCAAGTTTCTCTTGAAAGTTAGAAAATTTATCTTTGGGAAGTTCAGGTAATTTAAATATTGGGTGAATTTCTAAGTCTTTCTTTTTATTCTTATAGGAAGGGCTTGGATACTTAATATCCGATGTATTATTAGCTTTTAAGATTTGATCAGATAATACGTAAAGTAGTTGTTTTGTTGTAATATTTTATTTATATCGTTATTTGTAGGATAACCTTGTATGTCTATTATTTCCATTTTAAAGGGTGAGGAAGTAATTATTTTATTCTCTATTGGTAAAGTAATTTCTTCTAACGGGGGAATCTTAGACTCAACTATTTTATTATTATTATTTGTGTACCATTTATTAACAAGCATGTTTAATGACTCTTTTTGCTCATCTGATTTTCCGGTGTATTCAAACCATTTAAAAAAATTCTATGTACATTTTAATCTCTTCATATCACTAAACCATTTATTTCTAAAGGCTTTTCTTTCTGATAAAGAATATCTTTGTATATACTATTCTTTTTTTCATGGAATTTTATTGACTAGTCTAAAATTTATCTAAATATTTATTATATGGTTCAAAAGGTGCATATAATCTAATCATGCATAAAGCATCCTTTACTTCTTGAATTTTACTATTAGTGGGATTAGTATATTTTATGGGCTTAGGATTTTTAATTTCATATTCTACTTTAGAAATAGTTTCTGAGAAATCTACCCCCTTTAATTTTTTATCTATCTCCTCTAAGGATATTTCATCTTCCTCCTTAGTTATGGAGAAGGAAGGTCTAGAAAATGACATTCTTTTACTTGAAGAGATTGATCATAAGATTGGGATCTTACAAATTTTAAATTTATTGATCCATCTAAAAATTGAATTACTTGGTCAATATGTGGACTCTCTTCTTTAATTTCTGGCTCTATTATGGAGTCAAACTGTCAATCATCTTTTGTTGATATGTCATCCCATTTTATCATCTTTGGGACAAAGGTGTTATTATGATTATCATTTTAGCTCTAGGGTCTAAGTCCCTATGCTGTCCTTGGGCGGACGGCATCGAAACTTAGGTTGCGGTCAGGGTGGTAAGTTTGGAGCTTGGTAGTTGCTTTTCTTCTTCCACTTATCCTCTTAGTTTTGTTCCTTGAAGTGGGGTAATTGGATAATTTCCAGTTTAGACGTTGGCAAGTCCGTACTTTCCGTTGGATTAGCTTAGATTGTGTGTGTCGTAGAGCCAAACCCAGATGGTGTTCTCGTCGCGAAGCTAGAGGAATAAAATCAAAGAAGGTTAATGAAAAAGATAACAACAATTACTACACAACAAATTATTATTCTGATAGTGATCTTTAAAGTAGACATTTAAGCCTAAGGATAGTGTTCTTCTCTCCGCTAGATACTCTGTACTGTATAATTATTCATGTCTACTCTACCATGTGTAAAAGACTTAGAATATACAATATTGACTACCATAAAAGGTAATAAAATAATAAGGATACTACTTTAGTAAAATCCATTAAAAATTTTAAAAATTGTATTGTCGTGATTCATTTAGATGAACCTTTTGAACCAGAAATAGTCCGGAAAACTCTATTAAAAAAACAATGGTATATACAAATAAAGATACTCTCTATCTAAAAGAATAACCTTTAGAAATAAATAGTTTAGTGATATGAGAAGGTTAAAATTTAATATAGAGTTTTTTTAATGGTTTGAATACAGGAAAATTAGAAGACCAAAATGAGTCATTAAAAATACTTATTTGTCACGACCCAAAACGGGCCGCGACTGGCACCCACACTTACCCTCCTATGTGAGCGAACCAACCAATCTAAACCTTAACATTTCAATTTAATATCAACAGAAAGTAATGCGGAAGACTTAAACTCATTGATAAAAACCAATTCAATAACTTCTAAAATTCAACATCTATTATTCCCCAAAATCTGAAAGTCATCACCACAAGAACATCTATGATCAAATTACTAAACTAAGAGTATTCTAATGAGCTAAAATAAACAAAAGCTAGTCCATGCCGGAACTTCAAGGCATCAAGACATGAGGAAGAAGATCCAGTCCAAGCTAGAAGCATTAGCTCACCCTGAAATCCGGTGTAATGAAGACTGGCTAGAGTTGCGGTTGAGTTGAAGACGATGGTATGTTCGCTGCATTACACAAATAACAAAGAAAACAATTACAAGTAGGGGTCAGTACAAACACGGGTACTGAGTAGATAT
>NC_028640.1:19290372-19318164 GCF_001406875.1 Solanum pennellii
AAGTTCAGAGAGTCGATTTCAGTACCCAAATTTCAGAAGTCTAAGTCTTTTGGAACGAGACACCCTCGACGGCCCGTCGTGCCCATGAAGGTCCGTCGTGGGTTCCGTCGACTCACACAGTTTTTCCAGAAATAAAATCTGCTGCTCAAAACGACTAAACAGGTCGTTACATTATTGGTAAATGGTATACCACTAATAATAAGGTAGTTGAATCTAAAATTCCTCCTTTAGAAGAAATTGACACCTACAAATGGTAGAATTGTTACTACCTTACCTTTTCAAATAAATATAAATAACACTAAAGAAAGTAGAACAATTCTTTCCTACAAGGATAAAACTAAAAATCTAGAAAATCATCTAATATTTAAACTACCAGAATTTTCTAATACTAAATTCCTAGAGTTTCAAGAAAAGTTTGAAATCACGAATAATCTTATTAATAAAAACTAAAATCCAATTAAAAAACAACTGATCCTTTATTCAAAAGCAATGATAATGATATTAATAAAATAAGCTTTAATTATCCTACAAAAAAGAATTATTCTTTTTCTGATATACAATACGAAGAAAATGAGAGTTTATCTCATACTTCACATTCGGAAAACTAATAAGCTGAATGGAATATTGATGGACTCATAGAATGTCAAATTTATAATGAAATAGGAATAATCATTGCGTCATATGATGAAATTACCTACTATAATTACAGCTTGATTACCAGCACATTAAAGGATAAGTTTAAAAGAAAAAACCGTTATAAATAATTAAAACTTAAAAATCTCATAAGTTTTATAAATATTACTAGATTAGAAACAAGTATAAAACTTAAAAATCAATTAAAGAGGGTTAAACATCATCGTAAAAATTATAACAATAAACACGACGAACCCCAGTATTACAAAAGAAAATCTAGATTAGTTAATAAAGACATTAATGTGTGTTGGAACTGTGGAAAACACGAATACCATGTGAAGAATAATCAGGCCCCTAATAAAAAGAAGGATACGATAAATATGTTAGAACTAGAAGATAATATTATAAATAAATTATACTCGATTCTTAATAAAAATCACACTAGTTCCAAAAGAAATTATAGTAGAGATAACCAACTTAATATAAAGGATAATTCTAAAAGTAATAATTCAACATACGGTGGATGTAAGGGTGCAGATTGCATCTATCAGAACCTCTCCATCAATGTCATTAGCAGTAGCAATAAAGAAGTTTTCTTTGATATAATTGAACATATCGAAGATCAAGACTGTAAGAAAAATATTTGAGAGCATTAAAGGATATAATTCTTAATCAACAAATAAATAATCATATTGTTAAACCCTTTAATATGACCAATAGAGAATAAAATTCTGAAACAACACTTCAAGATCTTCAAACAAAATTAATACATGTATAGAAAGAAATTAAAACAATCAAACAAAAACTTAACACTTTAGAAGAAATATCCACCAAAAGTCAAAATTTACAATCGGAATTAAATCCATTAGAAATAACTCAAAAAATAAATTCAGTAGTCAATACTATTGCCGTAGTTAAAGCCCATAGTTATCATATACCCATTATTTTAGTTATTGATAAAAATTATTCAATTCAAAAAATTGCTTTATTAGATACTGGTGCAGATCAAAGTTGCATCATCAAAAGAATTATCCCTACTAAGTATCTTGAAAAAAGTACTACTCGATTATTCTACGCAACAGGAGAAAGACTTCAAATAAATTATAAACTCCACAAGGGACATATATGTAACAATGGAATTTGTTTCATAAATTATTTTGTAATAACTAAAGACATAAATGAAGAAATAATTTTAGGCACTCCCTTTATAACACAACTAAAACCGTATACTACCCTAGATGGAATTCACACCACTATCTTAGGAAAAATGATTATCTTTCTATATATAATAAATAGTATATCAAAAAGGGAAAGTGACCATATAAAAAATAAAAATATCTTTAGAATAAGTTTACTCTCAAGATAAAAAGAATTCAATCCTCTTTAAAAAAACTGAAAGTAGAAGCTAAAATTAAAGGCTTGCAAGATGAAATAGAACGAGAAATTTGAAGGCGAGACCCACTCAAATGAATGCGGAACTAATGGAATATTGTAAAAAAAGTTCAATGACTTGCTTGCTAAAAAAATTATTGGACCATCCAAGTCACGTTGGAGTTGCTCGGCCTTTTATGTTCGTAATAGTGCCAAAAAAGAAAGAGATTCCCAAGGCTAGTTATCAATTATAAGCCCCTTAATAAGGTATTAAAATGGATTAGGTATACCATGCCTAACAAATATGATCTTCTTAAGAGAACTTACAAAGCAAATATTTATAGTAAGTTTGACATGAAATCAGGATTGTGGCAGATACAAATCACCAAAAAAGACAAATATAAAACAACCTTCAATGTCCCTTTTGGACAATACAATGGAATGTAATGCCTTTCGGACTAAAAAATGCTTCGTCTGAATTTCAAAATATCATGAATAATCTATTTAATCAGTATAGTCATATTTCTATAGTCTACATAGATGACGTATATTAATATTCCGAAGATATTGATCAACACTTTAAACAGCTCCACGCCTTTTTAAAGATTGTTAGGAAAATTGTAGTAATTGCTAAAAAGATTAAATTATTTCAGAATTTCATTAGATTCCTTGGCCATGATTTATATCAAGGAACCTATAACCCTATTTGTAGAGCCATAGAGTTCTCATCCAAATTTCCGGATGAACTAATAGATAAAACACAACTCTAGAGATTTTAAGGGAGTCTCAATTATGTTGCTGACTTTATTCCTAATATTAGACAAGTTTGTAAGCCTCTTCGTCAGCGCCTTAAAAAGAATCCAGAGCCCTGGGGATTAACCACACTAGTGCAGTCCAAAAAATAAAACTAGTAGTCCCAAAACTCCCATGTCTAGGTATACCACACCTAGAGGCCCTTATGATAGTAGAAGCAAATGCCTCAGATATAGCGTATGGAGGCATACTTAAAAAAAATTCCATAGGGATCCACTGAACAATTAGTGAGATTCACCTCAGTAGTTTGGAATGATAATAAAAAAATTATAGTACTATTAAAAAATAAATTTTAGCTATAGTACTATGTATTAACCAAATTTCAAGATGATTTAATGAATGAAGAATTCTTATTAAGAGTCAACTGCGAAGCAGCCAAAGATATTTTGAAAAAGGATATTAAAAATCTGATTTCTAAATATATATTTTCTAGATGGAAAGCTTTATTATCTAGCTTTGATTTTAAAAAAGAATTTATAAAAGGAGAAAATAGTTCTCTACCCGACTTTTTGACAAGAAAATTTTTACAGGGAAATAATGAGACCAGTATTATCGGGAATAAGGCCCCCGAGGCTCCCACTACAGACCTTTAAACCGACCAACTTGGCTCTGATACCAATGGAGGGGACGGTCCATGTTTCGGGACGGAATCTTAATGAAAATTGGGCAGAGTAACGGAAGGGAGCAAGAACAAGCAAAATCAAAAACTTAAATAAAGAGAATAACAAAAAGGCAGTACACAAACTTAAAACAAAACTTTAAAATTTAAAACATACTAATAACCAATTATAAGTAGAGAAAGTTTATACTTACAAAATTTTATTGATTTAGGGAAGTAAAGAACATGGATGGGAGAATGGAAAATTTAGGGAATATGGAGAGAATTGTAGAGAGGTTTTAAAAGTCAGTAAGATTTTTGAATGCCCTCTACTGATACAAGTTGAAAGCCTTAAATAGGCCTCAAAAGTGATGACTAATCTAACTTATTATGCTATCTATTTTACATGTGTGCACATACTAATATACAGTATTATATGAGAATCCTTCAACAAATCTCCTATAATACCCAGCCAAGACCAAGAAACTCCTTATATCTGTCGGAGCTGTGGGTCTAGGAAAACTCTACACTGCTTCTATCTTTTGAGTGTCAACTTTAATACCCTCACAAAAACAATGTGGCCTAGAAATGCCACAGACTTAAGCCAAAACTCACACTTGGAGAACTTGGCATACAACTTCTTATCTCTCAATGTCTGAAAAACAACCGTTAGGTGGCTAGCATGATCTTCTCCATTCCTTGAATAAATCAGTATGTCATCAATGAAAATGATGACAAACAGATCCAAATAAGGTTTGAAGACTCGGTTCATAAGGTCTATGAAAGCTGAAGGTGCGTTAGTCAAACCAAAGGACATAACCAGAAATTCATAATGCCCATACCTTGTTCTAAAAGTTGTCTTAGGAATATCACATTCTGTAAGCTTCAAATGATGATAGCCTAATCTGAGGTCAATCTTGGAAAAGCAGGAAGCACCCTGAAGTTGATCGAAGAGATCATGTATCCTTGGAAGAGGATATTTATTCTTGATGGTCACCTTATTTAACTGACGGTAATCTATGCACATCCTAAGGCCATCCTTCTTCCTAACAAACAAGATCAGAGCGCCCCAAGGTGAGACACTTGGTCGGATGAAGCGACCCTTAGGCACTGCTGAACTACTAGCCCACTCTATGACTGGCTCATTTGAACTCTAGAATTTGACAACTCAAGTTATGCAATCTATTGATGCATAAAAGGCATGGAGCCAGCCCATACATAGAATGACATCAAAATTCACCATGTTTAACTCTATTAAATCATCCATGGTACTCTTGTGATTGATGAAAACAGGACAATCATGATAGACACTTTCCGCTAGAATAGACTCCCAAACAGGTGTAGAAACACCGAAAGGTTCACAAAGCTTTTCAGGGAGAATTCCAAACTGATTTGTAACATAAGGAGTTACAAAGGATAAAATATTGGGCTCTGTTGCCCGGATTTTCACCACCTTGCTTATTATTAGGGCATTCTCTCATAAAGTGACACTCTTGAACACACTTGAAACAACCTGTCTGACCATCACGACACTTGCCAGGGTGGATTCTACCACATCTACCACAACAGAACTCCCATTACCCCTTTGTGCCACACTACCTTGAGATTGGGCCGGTCTAGCATTGGAGTGCTGCGAGTTATAGTCACCTCTGTTTCTGGGCGCAAGTGCACTAGTAGATGATGGTGCATGCCCCTCTGATTTCTGGAATTGTGGTCGGCTCGAACCACCTTCCGATTTGCCAGAATCATTCCCAGTCTTCGCCTTTTTGTTGCGGTACTATTCTCTATCCTTCATCTTCTCTTCTTCTACTTGTTGAATGTATACCATTAGCCTGGATATATCCATGTCACCTATCGACATGGCAGCCCTACCTTCCTTTCTTAAAGCACGACCAAACCTTGCAACAAACAAACTCATTCTGCTCCTCATGTCTTTCACCATCTCCGGGGCATAGCGAGATAGCTCATGGAGTCTTGTCTCAGAGTAAGGAACTCCCTCACCTTGGCTACCTTCAGTTCACTGGAAAAGAACCTCCCCAAGGCTTTCTTGAAGCAATCCCAACTTGGATATGGTGCATCCTCGGCCCTACCATCCTTCCATTGATCAAACCATGTTCTGGCCACACCTTTCAGTTGGTATGCAGCCAATTCAACCCTCTCAGCATCGGCCACATGAATTACCTTGTACACCTTTTTCAACTCCTCTTTGAAGTTCTCCGGATCTTTAGTAGTGTTTGATCCGGTGAAACTATGGGGATTCATCCTAAGGAACTCACGAATTCTCGAAGTATCCGCCCCTTCCTGTCGACCTCGTCTCTGCTGCCCGACTTGGTAGGTCACAACCTCACTCAACATCCAGATAGCTTCCCGAAATTCAACATTGGTAACCTCTCCTTGAGGTTGTGCCTCCGGTGCATTTGCAACCTCTTGTTCCTCAACATTCCTTCGTGGACGACCTCTGACTACTCTTCTTGGAGGCATGATGATCTGAAAATACGTGTAACCACGAATTAGAGGGAGACTAATAGAGATAAACACTTCGCATGATAAGTGAAACATTCTTAAATGTCGCAGCCTCCTAATCATAGATGTTGCGCGCTTCACACCGATAACTAAGACTCTACTGACACAGCTTCATAGACTCCCTAGGACTTTTAAATTCTGTTTTGACATGAGTAAAACATAATAAAAGGAAAAATACGTCGTCATGTCATAACTTTGGCCAAAATGGCATTTGAGTCTTAATAACTGAAAACAATTCCAAACACTAAATTGTCTAGAGAGGGATGTCGAGACAGACCCCACAACATCCTAAAAACTAAGCTAATATAGAAATGAAAAGGATGTCCTCCAGAATGCAAGGAGGCTCACCACAAACTCTGAAGCTCAATTTGGATCAACGAAGCGCTGTGTGCTGATCCTGGGTACCTGCGTCTGCATCATGAAACGACTTAAGCTTGAAGAGATTATGTAACACCCCGTATCTAAAACAAACCAGAAATAAGCTTTTCAGAAATCTACAGGTGCAATCGATGGTTACCATCTACGGACCGTAGCTTAACCCATGGCCCGTACTGCTCATCTGTCGTTTGAGACTGAAACTCTCCCAGGACGCAGCCTAGAAAAATTGACTAAGTGTCGATCCACAGATAGACCTACAGTCCGTAAGTCAAACTACGGTCCGTAGTTTGTGTCCGTCGATCAACACCCCATTTACCCAGCCTCTGACAAGAACCACGATTGACCCGTACAGTCCGTAGATGGACCTACGGACCATAGGTGAAAATTAGCAGACAGTTTGGGGGGGAAATGTTATTGGGTCAACCTCAACTGATCATAACTCTTAGCACAAAATGAATTAGGTGTCCCATGACCTATGAAATGATAGATAATTGAATTAGCTTTCCATATCCATCGAGTTTACTAAAATCAGACCTGCGAGTAAAAGTTACGCCCATTTTATTAAAGTCCTGTCGATAGACCCAAACGACGGACCGTCAATTGAACAACAGCCCGTCAATCCAGGTGGTTGTTTGGTCCAACAGCAATTAACTCGGGGGTCTTTTGGTCTTTTTCCACTTCGTTTAAACCTAAGATACGTCATTTTGACCCTAAATAATCATATTTTTGTCAATTTAAGCCTAGAAATATAACTATAAAACTTACCTAAGTCAAATCACTAAATCAAAACTTAGAAAATTAGAAGCAAGAAAGGAGAAAAAGGTCAAGAACCCTAGTTCAAGAATGCAACAAGGTTCCATCAGTTCCAGCCCCAAAATCAAAATATTTCTACGTGGATTTCATCACTAGGCATGTGGAATTTTACTAGTGGGTTTCTTTCACCCATTAGGTCCCTAGTTTTCAATCAGATTCTTGACTTTTTCTAGAACTTCAGCAGAACTTCATGAATTTATTAGTTATATGTTCCAATCAGATTATCATGTTATTACTCAAATTATTGCATGAATTTCAAAACCCTAGCTATGTATTTCTAGGTCAGATATTTTAGTTACTTTAGATATACATGCCTCAGTTATAGATGCATAACTAGATTAATTGTTGCATTCTCAGTTCGTATGTTCAGTTTTGAGCTATCCAGTATTTAAAGAAACTCAGTCATAATCAGTTAATTACATAATTCATTGGGAGTAGCATAATACCAAAGCAGACTAGAGTTCAGTGTACCCAATTAGTCCCAGAACTACTAGCCAAGTAGGTTGTAAGTCCCCTGTCGCACCACGAATCCCATTAAGATGGACAGGCCCGAGAGAACCAACTTTAAATCTGTTCTTACTATGCATATAAGTATAACAATCGCGACAAGTTCACAAAGGGCGCAACGATTAAAACCAACATAAGTAGACCCAAAAAGTTATATACAAGACTTGGACGTTGAGGCCACAACTCCTTAAGACAGAACTAAGCCATGTACATACGTCTACAAAGCCTCTAAAAAGATAGAAGACCTAGAGTAGGTCGGGACGGATCCTGCCTTACCCTTAACTACGATACAATACCAAATTTAATTTACCAAGGACTCAGTAAAGCTCCAAATCAACCTGGAGCTCACAAAAAATATCTGAGTGTCGTATGCTCCTACTGAGGAGGTTTACTAGCTGGAGTACATGTGCCTACAACATGAAATGCAGCATCCCAAGCGAGGGATGTTAGTACGAAAAAATGTACTGAATATGTAAGGCAATATAACATATGTAATACAAGGGCTCAAATGAAACCAAGTATCAACATATGAGTGCATAAATCAAGAGAAAAGACCACCTTTGCTTACGTGAGATCACGTAAGTTAAATTGTTTTCTTTACTTTTCTGTGTGTTATATTCTTTGTAGGGCATGTGATACAAGTGACCAGCTGATCAATGGTAGAAGAGGATGACCCATGCTAGGTGTATTAACCCCCGGGATGATGTCCTCATAATTACAAAATTTGGGATCGGCTCACGCTAGACTTTCGCCCTGAGCTGCCACCCTTCTATATCAATAGGGATCGGCCCATGCTATACTTTCGCCCCTGAGCTGCCACCCTTATGTACCAGTTGGGATCGACCCATGCTAGGCTTTTGCCCCTGGGCTGCCTCCCGTAATATATAGATTTCTTCACTTAGATTCTTTAATCTTTGAGATTATTGTTTATCAGTTCATAACTCTTTTTTTATTGTGCTTTGGATAATCTTACCTCTTTTGAGATGTTATTTTTGTGTTCATAATCATTTTGGAGATATGGAAGTACGACTAGTAATAGAAGACATGAAAATAATACTTCAAGGCAATAACAACTACATAAGGAGTTATGTAACATCAACATATTACTTTAAGAGCTTAATGACACAATTGACTTCAAACAACAAAGAGGAGGATTCACCAGACTTGCTTTTGCAAATACCATATCTATACCAGCACATGGAGGGATAATTCCACAAGTATAAAATAGTGAACATATAATGAAGTAGTTCTATGCACTATGGAGAGGGGGGGATAATTGTTAGCTATTTGGAGATAATATGCTGCCACTATGTTTCCTATTCTAGGAATATATTTTATTAAATTCACTTCATTGGTAATAATCGCAAGTATCAGATTTCATGCAAAGGGATATAGAATCAAATAGCCTTACATACCTTATCCTCTGACCGATATAATTATCACGATTCAGCCTCCCCTTTTCAGTTTTAATCTATAATTTAAGTCATGGTAAACTAAAATTAGCAGCTATCACACCGTGAGCCTCATAAAATAGTAGCTAACTTTGACAGATAATGAACCCATTCAGCCGTTAAAATAATGTGTATCACCACAACCTCATTCTATGTCCACACACATACATTATATATCCTTTCCCCAAGATCAACCAAGCTGCACCAACAATAATACACATAGAACAGCCCCAAATTATTGAATTCACCACCCCCTTAAGTTCTTCACCCTAATTCCTCATTCAAACTCATACACAAGGAAGACAAATAAATGGGGCAGTCACCTTACTTCAATTTCTGCAACTTCTCCTTATAACTCGAATTCTTCTAGAACTTCAGCTTTTCTTCACACTTAAATCAAAAAATAAGAAAAGGGTATGTTAATAACTAAGGAAGTGAGCATTAGCTTCTTGACATTTTCTGCTTTTGTATTTATACTTGAGCATGAATAACATGTTTTTCTAAATCATCCCCATGGGAGAATTAATCAAAACCCAAATGTTTTCACTTACCTTGATTTGCAGATATGAGGGTTTCTTGAAGAACCTAGAACAACTAAAAATTGTTGTTTTAATCTTGAAGAGAAAAGAGAGAGAGAGCTGAAGATAATTCTCAATATTATATGTTAAAATGGGTGAAGAATATCTGCTCGTATTGGATATATATGGAGCTTTATTGACGACAAAAATATCCTCTAGAACCTCCTTTTTGCGGTCCATTTTCAGCCACTAATTGGTTAAATAGGTGATGCACCTGATTATGCACATCAAGCAGCTCGAAAGATCAAACTAGGTGATCCACCTAATTCCTTTCACTTGGGCTTTATCTATAATAGGCCATGGCAGATTTGGCTGCTGGGCTTTCTTTCATTTTTATTTTCTTTTAATAGGTTTGGACTTCAAGTGAGCCCGTTACTATAATTCTAAATCTGGTCCATTAAGTTTGAGCCCTTTAACAATATACATATAGCTCAAGTAGGTGATGCAATTGCTAGCTTAATAAATCCAAGCAATCAGCTCAATTATTTTATTCCATTTTATGAATATTACATCATTTTGCTTCAACTTAAAACTTAACTTTCAAATTTTAAGCTCAATTACCACCTTAATATCTCTAGTTAAATACATCCGGCAGAGTCAACTAACACTAAACACGCTAAAACATTCATGGCATGATACATCACTTTCCGCCTAGTTTAAACCAACACTAATCATATAAGAAACATGGTCCCTCACCTATACTATAAAGCCAGCAGTATCACAAGAATAGAACAATCATATGTGTAATACGGGCTATTACATCCCCCCTCCTTTAAAACATTCGTCCTCGAATGTTACCATAGTTATCCAGCCCAAACAGATTCAAGCCTAAGTTAGTACTACTATTAATCACATCATACATATAGACGTATACCTACTTGTCGGCATATAAACTAAGCATTTTCATCTTTTTCTTGGATCTGGGAGAGATGAGGATACTTCAATTTCATTGCTTCTTCTACTTCATATGTAACTTCTTCTACTTGTTGGTTCTTCCATAACACTTTTACAGAAGCTACCTCTTTATTTCTTAACTTCCTAACTTGTCGATCCAGAATAGCAATGGATACTTCTTCATAAGTGAGATCTCCCGTAACATGTACATCTTCAGTAGGAGTAATACGAGATGGATCGCCTACGTATTTTCATAGCATTGAGAAATGAAACACTGGATGAACTTGCCACACCCCAACCCTAGGATAGGCAGACAAGTACTCTATGAACACATGCTTTACAAGTAACCTATGATGAGAAAGTAAACTATTATGCAGATTACTGATGAAAAGTTTTATATACGACACATGCACGTGGCAAGTGAAACTATGAATATAGATGATAACTTTACAGTGTCTACAAAGCCTCTATGGAATCCATGCTATGAAAATACGCATAGTAATGATTCGGCAAAGCCCCTAATCAACCTGGAGCTCACCAACAACAGTTGAGTATCATGTGCTTCTATTGGGGAGATCTAGTTTTGAATACTTGTAACTGCAACATGAAATGCAGCGCCCAATAAGGGACGTCAATATGAAAGAATGTACTGAATATGTAAGGTATAATACAACCATATTCTACATGAGAGATCAAGTGAAACCAAATACCAATAGATAAGGATTTGAGACCACCTTTGGATAATACTTGTGGAATTGTGTATGTTACATTCTTTTTTTTTACTTTTCTGTGCGTTATAATTTTTGTAAGTCATATGATACAAATGACCAGCTGATCTGTGGTAGGAGTGGATGAACCATGCTAAGCATTTTAACCCCTGGGATGCTGTCCTCATAATTCCACAAATTGGGATCGCCCCATGCTAGGCTTTCGCCCCTGAGCTGCCACCCTTCCATACCAATTGGGATCGGCCCATGCTAAGCTTTCGCCCCTGAGCTGCCACCCTCTTATACCAATCGAGATTGGCCCATGCTAGGCTTTTGCCCCTGCGCTGCCACCCTTCTATACTTATTGGGATCGACCCATGCTAGGCTTTACCTTGGGCTGCCACCCATAATTATACAAATTGCTTCACTTAGGTTTTTTTTAGTTTTTGAGATTGTTGCTTTGTTGTTCATAACTCTTTTGACACTGTACTTCGGATAATCACAACTCTTTTGAGATTGTTCTTTTGTTGATAATAACTTATTTGGAATTTGATGTTTGGTGATAATAACGTAATAATTCTTCTATGACACAGTATGCATTTTTAACATCTCAAATTGAAGCACATATAAAGGGAAGACACATAACTTTCAGCCAAGATATCTGAACTCACCAACTAATATCAAAGACAAAGTATATATGAATGTGGAACCAAGGAAGAATGTGGACAGATTCAACTTAAAGACTGATACATATTCCAAGTAAGAACATACATATAAATGTACAATAGAGCAAGTAGACATCTTGTGAGGTAATATAATAGTCTAACACAATGGGAGTAGTAACCATAAAGGAAACACATGAACATGTGAAAAGATGACATATATGATTGAATAGACTATTGAAGCAAGTTGGCAAAATATGGGTAGATCGTGTATCCATCCTATAAACATATGTACCATGTGTAATCTAGGATCACTTTGACATATGTAAGGGAATACGTGCCAGGGGTACTTTGACGATGAAACAAGTTTAAAATTTGCATGCTAACACTTGGTAGAGTAAACACGCACATTTAGTAACAAACTCATAGTAGTGTGCTCATTTTAATTCTCTAGGGTGTACAAACTGCATTTATGGATCAGTCACTACCAAGAGCACTTAGAAATCTTTCAAGTGTTTGATTCATGCCAAAGAAATAGCAAATCGAATAGCCGTACATACCTTTCTGCACAACATTGGATATCGCAATGAGTTACCACCTTCCTTTAAGATTATTTAATATACGATGGAGCAAATAATAAAACTTAATACTTGTTTCTAAACAGGTCTGGGCTACTTGATCAGACCAAAACAGTAATTTGGCTACTTGATCAGACCAAAACAGTAATTGGCAGTATATATATATATAATTCATCCTATCCTGAGTTCTTCCCATCCTTTTTCCCCTACTCATTTTTATAAGGTCCTCCGAATCCCCTCAGGTTTCATCACAACTACAAAACAGTATTAATAGAATGACAGGAAGTAAGCTCATGCAACACTCAATCAAGTAGTTCATTAAACTTTCAATGTTCTATCCTCTAACCAGTTTTCATGACTTCTCTACATATCCAGCCAGACCCTCTTATTTTATGATACACATAACAGTCCCTAAGCCTCACAATGTGGAAATAGCAATATGAACTCATGACTTCCGATCAACATCCCGTGAGTTTCAACTAACATTTAGATTCTCAAAATAAGCTCACAATTAAAATTAGGGGGACTCCACTCCGCATATGTCCCAACAAGTACCTCCTTCCTAAACATTCACCAAGCTCACACCATACAGAGGCAACACTCAACAGTTCATTAACACATACAAACTTTTACAAATAATGTAAGAAGAAGAGAGGAATGAAAATTTCCATAGCTTACCTTGCTAGACAGAAATCTCAATTGCCAAAACTTAGATTCTTCACGGTTTAAGTTGTCCTCTTTCCATTACCTTGATGTTAAAACATATTTTTAACTTGAATTCCTTAAGATGGAGATGTTCTACCAATTTTTACTTTAAAAATACCTGTTTCCTTCAGATTCTAATGGTGAAGATGTAGAACAGAACTCTTCGGAGCTTTTATAGCTTTCCTTGGAGTAATTTTCTTGGAAATAAGTGATGAGGGAGAGATGATAAGCTTGAGTGCTTTAGAGGTCCCTTTTGAACGTTTTAACTTAATAAATTGGAGAATAATATGGTCCTTTAATTTTAAGAAAGATGGTGCATCACCCCCTTAGTTTCTGCCACATGATTTAAGTGGCTGCATCAGCTAGTTGCTCTTTTCACTTAAATTCAGTTCACTTATTCTAAGTAGGTATATCACCTACTTGCTCCTTTTTAACTTAAAATTCAGTTCACTTATTCTAAGTAGGTGCATCACCTACTTGCCCTTTTTCACTTAAAATGCAGTCCACTAATTCTAAGTAGGTGCGCATTACATACTTCCCCTTTTTCACTTAGAATGCGGTTCACTAATTCTGAGTAGGTACATCACCTACTTTCCTTTTTCACTTAAAATGCATTCCACTAATTCTAAGTAGGTGCATCACCTACCTACACGCATAGTTTAGTCAAGGAAACACCTCAATTATTTTACACCATTTCCCCATCTTAGTTTCTTTACAAGATTGTAGCACTAATACGCACTTGACCACTCTGACTTATACATCGAATACCATATTTTACTATCCCGGTTTGAATTGTTTTTGAGTTCACTTATATGTATATGTGCTGGAAGGCACATGCGGGCTATTACAACTTTAAACATATTCTATTGTCACCAGTCGCTTAGGAAACCGAGTCCATAACAATATCACAAGAAAAAAAATTTGCAACATATACATAGAACTAGTAATGTAGAATACGGGGTTTTACATCCTCCCATCCTTATGGTCATTCATCCTCGAATGATGGGTGAAACTACTGGTTTGGTTAACCTAGGAATTTCATCTGGTGATTCACGAGAGTTCCCATCATAAATAGGACTATCAAGAATCCATAGACTAATCTAAAACACGTATAGACAAGTCTAGCATGATATGGTTCATATAATGATAAAATGACAAATTAAACCCCTTTCTTGACCATATAATTCACTGATGATACACAAGTAGAATCATACAAATAGGGATTTTGATACACCTACCAAGACATGCAAATGACATATGAAATGAACAAATGCTAGTAGGAAAGATCATAGAAGGGGACCACATGATCTGAGATCCTTATGCTGATGTTTTGAATGAGGAGGGTTACTTAGGATCTCTACCATATTCTATTCCCATGTATCTTATGTTATATTCTATTATCCCTTCCCCAATACTTCAATGGAGGTTATACATTTTGAGCTTAGCTTTCGGGCCTTAACAATTAAGAATAACTATAGTATCTTCCATTTTTCTTATATATGGAACGTACACATAAAATCATAGGTCTTATCTATCAGGTCAGTATTTTCCTTTCTCTTTTATCTCAGGATGCTTTTCAGAGGTGAGTCTATCTTTTAAGAACTCATAGCTTCGCTCCTTTGGATAAGGCATTATGCTAAGTTACATATTAATGGCTATGATAAAATTTACATATATCCTCAACCTTTTCTGGTAAAAATGTTCACTACATGATGATACAAGGAAATGATTTGCAAATATGTTATTCAAAACTCAAGTCAATAAACACAGAGGGGCATAGTATACAGATACATAAGTCATAATGGGTATGACACCTAGGCAGATTAGCACAAAAGGGAGAGCATGATATACGTGCATTAAGCTATGGAATATAGGTGTACGCACGTATATGGTTCATCAGGCGGTGTGTGAGTAAATGAGCTTTAATTCATGTAGGAAATGGACTAGATGAGTACATGATGCATGAGTACTAAAGCTCTGAAATATATAATATGGAAGCAAGTAGACTATAAGACATGTAGACATAAAAGAAATTGAACTACAAAACACAAATCACATTGAAAAAGTGTGTTATGTCGTATGGATAGGTGGATTACCATGTCAATGAGTACACAAATGAAATATGAGCAAGTGAGCACGTGGCACATGGCCAGAAAAGCTATAAGGCATGTAATGTTTAAGCAAGTAGGCTACGAGGAATGTAAAATATATGGAAATGGCCATATGATCAATTATCCTTAAGAAAACTCACCCGATAGACAAGTGACATGAGGAAAGTAACCAGTGCAACGAATTGCATGTAGGGAAAAGGTCCTTCGAAAACATATAGTAATAAACAAGGATGATCCAAAGCTGATAATGCTTACATGCGCTCTAGGACATTAGCTGACCTATGAGGATGTAATCCACAAAGGGAAATGACATACAAATAGATAAGCTAACCTCCAATATGCATAATTACAGATAGAACCATCTTTGGAGACTACGAGATCCTATAGAACCACTCTACCATAATAAGGTTAAACACACTGTCTTAAGCGTTAAGTCACAGGTGGGATAGTTCTGCCCTTATTCCTTACTCACCTTAAAGCACATATAATTAATATCCCTGTCTACACTCTTCAATCTCCTAAGAACTCTAATAGGTGTTCTGCTATTTTAACTTGGCTTCCTTCTAGGTCAATATAAATAGTATAGTTAAGAATCCTCAGTGGTTCATCTTTTGGAGTAGGAGGCCGAGATGAACTTTGCCTTCATTACTTGCTTGTTCACACTTGATGTCTGGTGCCTTTTTGAAGGTCATAATAGAAAAATCACACTCGATGTCTGGTGCCTTTTTGAAGGTCATGATAGAAAATAAATAGTGAAACTTGAACACACCATAAAACATGAACTCTAATAACATGTAATGTCAGGTACCTATAAAGTTATATCATGCTTCATAACATCTTGGAGTTAGCCGCTTTGGGCTTAACTAGATAGGTCTGGCCATACTAATAGATTTCCTCTCTTTTTTATAACAAATGAGGGTGCTCCGACTCTTTTCCCATGCAAGATAGCAAATAATAACAACTATCATGTGATCACTTTTTCTTCTCCCTTAACTAGACTATGATTGATGAATTACTGTATGCATATATTAAATGAATCCTGCAATAGCTCTATTTAATTTTATGGAAGTCCTATACATGTGTATGATGCTCTAATTCTTTTGTAATAATGATGTGGATGAACTAGGCCCATGTATCTTCTATCTAGGTAACCTTTCTATTCACCTTTTTTTTTCTTTGTTGTTATCAAAACTTCAATCAATACTAAATTGACTTATCTGTCTAATAAAGGTTCAAAAAGTTGTTGCCAGGTGCAGCATTATAACTCATTAGGGTTGGAAAATTGATAACATTTCCTTGGCTTATACACTTAGCAATCACTATTTCATAACAACCTATCTCACTTCTCTATAGCATCATCATATCACCCCTACTCCTATGTTTAGGGAATTTGACATATCCCATCTCTCAAACTTCATTCTCACATGCTTCCTATCTAACAAGTACCTTTTGATCAAAACTAGTAGCTTCATGCACTCTAATCCCACTATGTACAACCTGACTAATAACAACTTAGGTCTAACCAATCAATTTTCCTTTTGTTAACCTTACCCTTTAGTCATATCCCGGTTCACTGTAGCGAAAACATAGATCATAATAGAAACTGCCTTACATATATCATTTTCAGCAATTGACACACTTATCCTAAGTTTTATAACCATGAAAAGAATACAAATGTTATTAGTACTTATTCGAGGTTGTTTGCAGATACCATATAAATGCCAAACATTAACATATTCGGGAGGACATACGGTGAGAATTTGAGACTTGTCAGCCAATAAGGGGTATCTCTAGTAACACTATTAAACTGATACATCTACCTATAAAAATTATGCCACGGCCTTCTTCGAACTAAAAGAAACTGGTTTAACTACATCAATTTTTAAAACATGTGTAACCCTAAAAATTATAAGTATATGAAAGACTAAGAACAAGTGTCCTCTGTAGGAATAGATCCTGTAAGTACGGAGGAAATATAGAACTCAAGAGCTGGTTACATCCTCCTAAGAAGATGTGCCTGGAAATGCTACAACAAATATATGTAACTAGGTAACAAATCATTTTTGAACCAACATGATGCAAATGGTACCAATACAACTTTAGATGCAAATAACATAAAAGCCTTTACAACAGAGATGGTCGAATATGAGCTCAATCTAGTCAAACTTTTGGTAACTTGAGGTCTTTTATGTATGTCACATGCTGACACTTTAGCAACCGTTAACCTTACATATGAATAGCATGATCCGGTAAAACCGGAAATTGGCATCTTAACTTCGTTCTATTGCACGATCATGATTATGAAGGAAGGTAACTTTCCAAAATTGGCAACCCCCTAATTATAAGTGTGGCATGCAACACATTTATAACTAAGGCTCTACTACACACGGCTTTGTAGACTCCCTAGGACGAACTGCTTTGATACCACTCTTTTGTTACACCCCAACCTAGGTGAGGCAGACAAGTAACCCATGAACACATGCTTTACAAGTAACCTATGATGAGAAAGTAAATTATAATGCAGATAACTGATGAAAAACTTTATATACAACACATACTAACTAGTTGAACCAATACATGTGACAAGTGAAACTATGAATACAGATGATAGCTGATCAGTAGTAGGAGAGGATGACCCATGCTAGGGATTTTAACCCCTAGAATGTTGTCCTTATAATTCCACAAATTGGGATCAGCCCATGCTGGGCTTTCGCGCCTGAGCTGCCACCCTTCCATACCAATTGGGATAGGCCCCTGCTAGGCTATCGCCCCTGAGCTGCCACCCTCTTATACCAATCAGGATCGGCCCATGCTAGGCTTTTGCCCTGAGCTGCCACCCTTCTATACCAGTTGGGATCGATCCAGGATAGGCTTTGCCCTTGGGCTGCCACCCATAATTATACAAATTGCTTCACTTAGGTTTTTTTAAATTTTTGAGATTGTTGCTTTGATGTTCATAACTCTTTTGAAACTGTTTTGGATAATCATAACTCCTTTGATATTGTTCTTTTGTTGATAATAACTCATTTGGGATTTGATGTTTTGGTGGTCATAATCATTGTTGAGATTTGGAACTATGAACCAGTAGTAGAAGACATACGAATATGGACTAACGACAATGACGTGGGAAGCAAATGTGACACCGACCTAATACTTCTTTTATGACTTAGTATGCATCTTTTATATCTCAAAATTGAAGCACATATCAAGTGATGACATATAACTTTCAGCCAAGACATTTGAATTCTATATGATAGAAAAATACCCACCAACTAATATCAAAGAAAAAGTATACATGAATGCAAGGAAGAATGTGGACAGATTAAACTTAAAGACGGATACATATTTCAAGTAAGTACATACATATAGATGTACAATAGAGCAAGTAGGCATCTTGTGAGGTAATATAATAGTCTAACACGATGGGAGTAATAAACAATAAAGGGAACACATGAACATGTGAAAAGATGACATATATGATGGAATAGACTATTGAAGCAAGTTGGCAAGATATGGGCAGATCATGTATCCATCCTATAAACATATGTACCATGCGTAATCTAGGATCACTTTGACTTATATAAGGGAAATACGTGCCAGGGGTACTTTCGCACATTTAGTAACAAACTCATAGTAAAGTGCTCATTAATTTTCTAGGGAGTACGAACTGCATTTATGGATCAGTCACTACCAAGAGCACTTAGAAATCTTTCATGTGTTGCATTCATGCCAAAGAAGTAGGAAATCAAATAGCCTTACATACCTTGCTGCACAACAATGGATATCACAATTAGTTACCATCTTCCTTTCGAATTATTTATCTAGAACGGAGTAAGAATAAAAATTAATATTAGTTTCTAAATAAATTTGGGCTACTTGATCAGACCAATACAGTAAGTGGCAGTATATATGTAATTGATCCCATCAAGAGTTCTTCCCATCCTTTTTCCCCTAATCATTTTTATAAGGTCCTCCGAAACCCCTCAGGTTTTATCATGACTAGAAAACAATATTAAAAGAATGGAAGGAAGTAAGCTCATGCAACACTCAATTAAGTGGTGTATCACTACACTTTCAATTTTCTATCCTCTAACCATTTTTCGTGACTTCTCTACATATCCAGCCAGGCTCTCTTATTTTATGATACACAAAAAAGTCCCTAAGCCTCACAATGTGGCGAAAATAGCAATATGAACTCATGACTTCCGATCAATATCCCGTGAATTCCAACTAACATTTAGATTCTCAAAACAAGCTCACAATTAAAATTAAGGGGACTCCACTCCGTGTATGTCCCAACAAGTACCTCCTTCCTAAGCATTCACCAAGCTCACACCATAACAGAGGCAACACTCAACAGTTCATTAACACATACAATTTTTTACAAATAATGTAAGAACAAGAGAGGAATGAAAATTTCCATACCTTACCTTGCTAGACAGAAATCTCAATTTCCAAGACTTGGATTCTTCACTGTTTAAGTAGTCGTCTTCCCCTTACCTTGATGTCAAATAATATTATTCACTTGAATTCCTTAAGATGGAGATGTTCTACAAAATTTTTACTTGAAAAAAAACTCTTTCCTTCTGATTCTATTGATGAAGATGTAGAACAGAACTCTTTGGAGCTTTTATAGCTTTCCTTGGAAGTAAGTTTCTTGAAAATAAGTGATGAGGGAGAGATGATAAGCTTGAGTGCTTTAGAGGTCCGTTTTGAACGTTTTAACTTAATAAATTGGGGAATAATATGGTCCTTTTCTTTTAAGCAAGAAGGTGCATCATCTCCTTACTTTCTGCCACATGTTTTTAAGTAGTTGCATCAGCTACTTGCTCTTTTCACTTAAATTCAGTTCACTTATTCTATGTAGGTGCATCACCTACTTGCTCCTTTTTCACTTAAAATTCAGTCTACTTATTCTAAGTAGGTGCATCACCTACTTGCCCTTTTTCACTTAAAATGCAGGCCACTAATTCTAAGTAGGTTCATCACCTACTTGCCCTTTTTGACATAAAATGCAGTTTACTAATTCTGAGTAGGTGCATCACCTACTAGACCTTTTCACTTAAAATGCAGTCCACTGATTCTAAGTAGGTGCATCACCTAATTGTCACCTACAAGCATAGTTTAGTCAAGCAAACATCTCAATTATTTTACACCGTTTCCCCATCTTAGTTTTTTTACAATGTCGTAGCACTATATGCACTTGACCACTTTGACTTTTACATTGAATACCATCTTTTACTATCCCGAGTTCGATTTGTTTTTTAGTTCAGTTATTTGTATATGTGCTGGAAGGCACGTGCGGGGTATTACAACTTTAAACATATTCTATTGATACGAGTCACTTAGGAAACCAAGTCCATAACTATACCACAAGAAAAATTTTAAGCGACATATACATAGAACTAGTAACGTAGAATATGGGGTGTTACATCCTCCCATCCTTATGATCATTCGTCCTCGAATGATGGGTGAACCTAGAAATTTGATCTGGTGATATCCCATCCATCATAAATAGGACTACAAGAATTCATAGACTAATCTAAAACATGTATAGATAAGTCTAGCATGATATGGTTCATAAAATGATACAATGACAAATTAAACCCCTTTCTTGACCATATAATTCATTGATGACACACAATAGAATCATACAACAAATTGCTTCACTTAGTTTTTTTTAATTTTTGAAATTGTTGCTTTGATGTTCATAACTCTTTTGAGACTGTATTATGGATAATCATAACTCTTTTGAGATTGTTCTTTTTTTGATAATAACTTATTTGCGATTTGATGTTTTGGTGGTCATAATCATTGTTGAGATTTGAAACTATGAACCAGTAGTAGAAGACATACGAATATGGACTAATGACATTGACATGGAAAGCAGATGTGACACCGACGTAAAACCTTATCTATGACTCAGTATGCATTTTTGACATCTCAAATTGCAGCACATATCAAGTGAAGACATATAACTTTCAGCCAAGAGATTTGAAATCTATAACCAACTAATGTCAAAGACAAAGTATACATGAATGCTGAACCAAGGAAGAATGTGAACAAATTCAATTTAAAGACGGACACATATTCCAAGTAAGTACATATATATAAATGTACAATAGAGAAAGTACACATCATGTGAGGTAATATATTAGTCTAACATAATGGGAGTAATATAACCAATAAAGGGAACACATGAACATGTGAAAAGATGACATTTATGATGGAATAGACTATTGAAGCAAGTTGGCAAGATATGGGCAGATCATGTATCCATCCTATAAACATATGTACAATGTGTAATCTAGGATCACTTTGACTTATATAAGGGAAATACGTGTCAGAGGTACTTTGACGATGAAACAAGTTGAAACCTTGCATGCTAACAGTTGGTAGAGTAAACACACACATTTAGTAACAAACTCATAGTAGAGTGCTTATTTTGATTCTTTTGAGAGTACGAACTATATTTATGGATCAGTC
Organism: Solanum pennellii; assembly: GCF_001406875.1. Lineage (NCBI taxonomy): Eukaryota > Viridiplantae > Streptophyta > Magnoliopsida > Solanales > Solanaceae > Solanum > Solanum pennellii. The sequence continues at coordinate 19,312,181 of NC_028640.1, forward strand.
ACTACCAAGAGCACTTAGAAAGCTTACAAGTGTTGGATTCATGCCAAAGAAATAGGAAATCGAATAGCCTTACACACCTTGATGCACAACAATGGATTTCACAATGAGTTACCATCTTCCTTTCAGATTATTTATCTACAATGGAGTAATAATAATAATTAATATTAGTTTCTAAACAAGTTTGGGCTACTTGATTAGACCAAAACAGTAATATGGCAGTAGATATATAATTGATCCCATCAAGAGTTCTTCCCATCCTTTTTCCCCTAATCATTTTTATAAGGTCCTCCGAAACCCCTCAGGTTTCATCATGACTAGAAAACAGTATTAAAAGAATGGCAGGAAGTAAGCTCATGCAACACTGAATTAAGTGGTGTATCACTACACTTTCAATGTTCTATCCTCTAACCAGTTTTCATGATTTCTCTACTTATCTAGCAAGCCCCTCTTATTTTATGATACACAAAATAGTCCTTAAGCCTCACAATGTGAAAATAACAATATGAACTCATGACTTCCGATCAACATCCCATGAATTCCAACTAACATTTAGATTATCAAAACAAGCTCACAATTAAAATTAAGGGGACTCCACCACGTGTATGTCCCAACAAGTACCTCCTTCCTAAACATTCACCAAGCTCACAACATACAGAGGCAACACTCAACATTTCATTAACACATACAAACTTTTATAAATAATGTAAGAACAAGAGAGGGATGAAAATAACCATAGCTTACCTTGCTAGACAGAAATCTCAATTGCCAAGACTTAACTTCTTCACGGTTTAAGTTGTCCTCTTCCCCTTACCTTGATGTTAAATCATATTATTCACTTGAATTCCTTAAGATGGAGATGTTCTACCAATTTTTACTTTAAAATACATGTTTCCTTCAGATTCTAATAGCGAACGCCTAGAATGGGTCGATCCAAACTGGTACATAAGGGTGGCAGCTCAGAGGCGAAAGCCTAGAATGGGCCAATCCCTATTTGTATAGAAGGTGGCAGCTCAGGGGCGAAAGCCTAGCATGGGCCGATCCCAAGTTCTGTAATTATGAGGACCACATCCCAGGGGTTAATACGCCTATCATGGGTCATCCTCTTCTACCACTGATCAGCTGGTCACTTGTATCACATGCCCTACAAAGATTATAACACACACAAAAGTAAAGAAAAGAATGAAACTTACTTGATCCCACAAGAATAAGCAAAGGTGGTCTTCTCTCCTTATCTATGCACTCATATGTTGCTATTTGATTTCATTTGAGCTCTCGTATTACATATACTATTGCCTTATATATTACGTACATTTTTTCGTACTGACGTCCCTCGCGTGGGACGCTGCATTTCATGCTGCAGGGGCAGGTACTCTAGCTAATAGATATCCTCAATAGGAGCACACGAAACTCTGCTACTTTTGGGTGATCCCCAAGTTGATTCGGAGCTTTATTCAGTCTTTGGTAAATTCATTTTGGTATTGTATCGTAGTTAAGGTTCAGGCGGGGTCTGTCCCGACCTACTCTTGCCTTCTATCTTTTAGAGGCTTTGTAGACGTATATACATGGTTCAGTTGTGTCTTAAGGTGTTGTGGCCAACAGCCAAGTCTTGTATATAACTTTTGAACCTACTTATGTTGTTTTGTATCGCTGCATCCTAGGTGAACTTGCCACAGTTGTTATAGTTATATGCAAAGTAAGAACAGGTTGCAGGTTGGTTCTCTCGGGCCTTTAAGGCATCGGGTGCTTGTCCGTCTTAATAGGTTTTGAGGCGTGACATATTACCCCCCTAAACTTATTTTATAAGTAATTTTTACCACTTTTCGGCCTACGTGGTACTATCTTGAAAAAAAAGTCAACCAGCCTTGGGCCCACAAGATAGTGCCACGTAGGCCGAAAAGGGGTAGAAATTCATTAATAAAATAAGTTAAGGGGGATAATAGGACCTTAGTATAGTATAAGTGTGTCTCTGAGATTTTGGGCATAGGTTGGGGGGTAACTTGTTCATTATCCCTTAATTTTATTTTAACCTTTTCAGCAAATAATGTTGGTAACCACTAATAAATTTTTCTCATCAATAGTCATGATTGCAGTCTTTGCGAATCATAACTTTGCTTATGAAGACATCTTTATACAACCAAAAATCATCTAACTTTGAACAAGATAGATTAGATAATATTTCTAAACTTCTATCTTGAAAGAATTGAGGTTCACATATAAAGTTTTTAGCTATACTATAAATTATGCTGACAGTAGCATCTTCTAGAATTTGATTCTCTGTAGTTTGCCCCCGAGTTCAGTTTTAATTATAGGTATAATAGTAGTTGCATTTACTACCTTTTCCCTATTATCTTCAGTGAGGTAGTCCCACCAATTTTTTAATGTGCCAATAAATCTGGCGGTAATTAAAGTTGCAGCTTGTTTATCAGATAATTTTTTTATTTATATGTCGTAACGGCCATTAATCATTTCATATAATTTATTATATATTTGATGTTCTGCGAGTCCATCAATATTTCATTCTGCAATCTTACTTCCAGAGTGTGAAGTATGTCATAGAAATTCATTTTCTTCATACTGCATATCCGAAAAGAAAGGTCTCTGTAATAATTTTTTTTGATGGAATAATTAGAACCTAATTTATTAATTTCATTATCATTATCTTTGGATGTATTTATGACCTTAGATTTTAGTTCATCAGTAATTTCAGGTATCTCTTGAAAGTTAGGAAATTTATCTATTGGAAGTTCAGGTAATTTTAAATATTGGGTGAATTTCTTAATCTTTATTTTTACTCTTATAGGAAGAACCTCGTTTATCCTTAATATCCGATTTATTAGCCTTTAGGATTTGATTAGATACTACGTAAAATAGTTGATTTGTATAATTACTTTTTTGTAGTATTTTATTTATATCCTTATTTGTAGGATAACCTTTGTGTCTATTATGTCCATTTTAAAGGGTGAGGCAATAATAATTTTATTCTCTATTGGTAAAGTTATTTCTTCTAATGGGGGGATTGTAGATTCAACTACTTTATTATTTTTGGTAGTATACCATATGTTAACAAGCATGTTTAACGATTCCTTTTTGTCATCTAATTTTCCTGTATATTCAAACAATTTAAAAAATTCTATATTCCATTTTAGTCTTTTCATATCACTAAACCATTTATTTCTAAAGGTTATTCTTTCTGATAAAGAATATCTTTGTACATACCATTGTTTTTAATGGAATTTTCTTGACTAGTCCAAAATTTATATAAATATTTATTATCTGGTTCAAAAGGTTCATCTAATTTAATCATGCATAATGCAACCTTAATTTCTTTACTAGTAGTGAGATTAGATTTTTTTAGTTCATACTCTACTTTTGGAATAGTTTTTGAGAAATCTGCCCCTTTTAATTTTTTATCTATCGCTTCTAAGGATATCTTCCTCCTTAGTTACGAAAAGTCTAGAAAATGACATTCTTTTACTTGAAGAGATTTGCTTATAAGATTGAGATCTTACAAATTTTAAATCTATGGATCCATTTGGAAATTGAATTACTTGGTCAATATGTGGATTCTCTTCTTTATTTTTTGGCTCCGCTATGGAGTCAAAATGCCAAACATCTTTTGTTAATACATCATCCTATTTTATCATCTTTAGAACAAAGGTGCTATATGGTTATGATTTTCTTCCATGAGCATGGTAACTACTTTATTACTTATCATTTTAGCCTTAGGGGCTAAGGTAGTTTTCATTAATCTATAATATATCCTATATATTATGGCTATTTCTCTAGTATTACCTTTACTATTCATATTTTAGTTTTAACATTTAACGTTAATGTATCAATTACATTTTGATCATTAATATCTATTGAATAATTAGGATAACAATTAAAGTATACCGGGCCATTGACACGGTTACTTTGTATTACTGCCAATAATGAATCATCAAAATTTAATAATTTATTGTCTCTTAAGAGAATACATATGGGTACATCTAAACCCAATCTATATAATGATTTGACTGCTACCTTCACAAGTCCTATGTGAAGAAATTTATAATTTTTGTTATATCTTTTAATATCATTGGTTGCTAATAATCTAATAATTTCAATATTTTTATCAATAGCAATAGTAGACTCAGAAGCCTAAATAATATAATTTCTAATAAAATCAAAGTGCCATGTTTTATAAACCTTTTTAAAGTGTTCTTTAGGAATAATCTGATTTTGTAGATCATTTTCTATTTTGGAAATTTTATTAGAGGTGGCAGACATGTTAATACTATTCAAAATATTTTGATGTGTAGATGAATTCATTTTAATTTAAGGGAGAATCTAGTGGGGAGAAAAACATTATCCTTGGGATTAGTGTCTAGTTTAAAGATTATTACCGGACTAATAAAATTTTTGTAGTAATTATTGTTACTTTTTTCACTAATTTTCTTTGATTCCTCTAGGCTTGGTGAAGGGAACACCCTCTGGGTCCGGCTCTACAACACACACAGTCTAAGCTAATCCAACGAAAAGTAAGGGTTTACCAATGGTTAAAGCAGGAATTATCCGGTTACCCTACTTCAAGGAATAAAATTAAGAATATAAATGGAAGAAGACCAACAACTACCAAACGCCGAAATTACCACCCCGACCGCAACCTAAGTTTCGATGCCATCTGCCCAAGGACAGCGTAGGGACTTAGTTGATCCTACTCATACCCTTCCTGACCAACTAGACTAGACTCTGATACCAATGGAGGGGATGGACCAAGTCCCGGGACGGAATCGTAATGAAAATTCGGCAGAGTAACGGAAGGGAGCAAGAACAAGCAAAATCAAAACTTAAAGAAAGAGAAGAACAAAAAGGCAGTACACAAACTTAAATCAAAACTTTAAAATTTAAAACATAATAATAACCAATTATAAGTAGAGAAATTTAATACTTACAAAATTTTATTGATTTAGGGAAGTAGATAACATGGATGGGAAATGGAAATGGAAATGGAAATATGGGGAGATGGGAGAAAGTGTATAGAGGTTTTCAAAGTCAGTAAGATTTTTTGAATGCCCTATGCTGATACAAGTTGAAAGCCTTAAATAGGCCTCGAAAGTGCTAATTAATCTAACTTATTATGCTATCTATTTTACATGCGTGCACATACTAATATACACTATTCTTTTTACACGTAACTACTAACTCTTACAAATATATGATAATATTTTTCCGTGGCCATGTAGCTGCACAAGTAGCTTTGTTGCATGTATATCTTCTTATGTTGATTGCTGGAAAGTCTTGATATCAGGTCCTCACTTTTTGGCTTGGACTTCAACACTTGTGGAGTCCACAAGTTGATGGAATTATTGACATAGTGAATGTACTTGCTTTGTCCAAAGCTGAATTTTGTCATAATAATCTTTGAAACTTGATATTTATTTACATTTGACTTTGCATGGAATATCCTCTAATGTGGGGTCATTCATTGTTAATTCTTTTGTTTATGTCAAAGTGTGCTGGCAATTTCTTTTGATTAAGGAGGTAATTTCTGTGCAATTCCTTGTGTAGATCTAATTTTAATTTCGTTGCTAAGCAACAACATCTAATAATTCATATTTTGATTTTGTATCAGTGTTGAGGTTTAGATTAGGCTTCCTTGAACCTTCTTTTGATCTTTCTTTTGGGTTTGTCATAATAATAATAATAATATTTATTTTTATTATTATTATTATTATTATAATATTATTATTATTGTTATTATTACATTTATTATTATTATTATTTATTATATATTTATGATTATTATTATTTTTATTATTATTATCATTATTATTATTATTATTACTATTATTATTATTATTACTATTGTTATTATTATTGGTATTATTATTATTATTGTTATTATTATTATTATTATTTTTATTATTATTACTATTATTATTATTTTTACTGTTATTATTATTATTATTGTTATTATTATTATTATTATTATTATTATTATT
>NC_028640.1:19328164-19328470 GCF_001406875.1 Solanum pennellii
ATAGAGGTACGCAGTTTACTTCTAAGTTCTGGAGAACATTGCATGCGGAATTAGGTACTAGGTAGGATCTTAGTACTGCATTCCACCCTCATACAGATGGACAGTCCGAGCGAACGATTCAAGTGTTGGAGGATATGCTTCGTGCATGTGTGATAGAATTTGGTGGCCATTGGGATAGCTTCTTACCCTTAGCGGAGTTTTCATACAATAATAGCTATCACTCAAGTATTGACATGGCCCCATTTGAAGCATTGTATGGGAGGAGATGTAGGTCTCCCATTGGGTGGTTTGATGCATTTGAGGTTA
>NC_028640.1:19330908-19349090 GCF_001406875.1 Solanum pennellii
TCGTCTTCAACTCAACCGCAACTCTAGCCAGTCTTCATTACACCGGATTTCAGGGTGAGCTAATGCTTCTAGCTTGGACTGGATCTTCTTCCTCATGTCTTGATGCCTTGGAGTTCCGGCATGGACTAGCTTTTGTTTATTTTAGTTTCTTAGAATACTCTTAGTTTAGTAATTTGATCATAGATGTTCTTGTGGTGATGACTTCCAGATTTTGGGGAAATAATAGATGTTGAATTTTAGAAGTTATTGAATTGTCTTTTATTAATGAGTTTAAGTCTTCCGCGTTACTTTCTGTTGATATTAAATTGAATTGTTAAGGTTTAGATTGGTTGGTTCGCTCACATAGGAGGGTAAGTGTGGGTGCCAGTCGCGGCCCGGTTTTGGGTCGTGACAACATTATTACATATTGCTCCTAAGCAACGAAAATATAATTAGATCTACACAAGGAATAGCACAAAAGTTACCTCCTTAATTAAAAGAAATTGCAAGCACGTTTTGACATAAACAAATGAATTAACAAGGAATGGACCCCGCATCAGAGGATATGCCATGCGAAGTTAAATGTAAAGAAATAGCAAGTTTCAAAGATTATGACAAAATTAAGCTTTGGACAAAGCAAGTACATTCACTATGTGTACAATTCCACAAACTTGTGGACAACACAAGAGTTAAAGTTCAACCAACAAAGTGACAAATGACTTGATATAAAGACTTTCCCACAATCAACATAAGAAGATATACATGCAACAAAGCTACGTGTGCAGCTACATGACCACGAAAAAATATCATCAGATATGTGTAAGAGGTTAGTAGTTTACATGCAAAAATAATAATGTATATTAGTATGTGAATGCATGAAAAATAGATAACATAATAATATTTATATTAATCAGCACTTTCAAGGCCTATTTAAGGCTTTCAACTTGTATTAGTAGAGGGCATTCAAAAATTTAACTAACTTTGAAAACCTCTCTACACTTTCTCCCATTTTCCCATATTTCCATTTCCATTTCCCATCCATGTTCTCTACTTCACTAAATCAATAAAATTTTGTAAGTAAACTTTCTGTACTTATAATTGCTTATTATTATGTTTTAGATTTTAAAGTTTTGTTTTAATTTTGTGTACCACCTTTTTGTTCTTCTCTTTCTTTAAGTTTTGATTTTGCTTGTTCTTGCTCCTTTCCGTTACTCTGCCCAATTTTTCTTATAATTCCTTCCTGGAACTTGGTCCATCCCCTCAATTGGTATCAGAGCCAAGTTTGTTGGGAAGGGTATGAGTAGGAGCGGCTATGTCCTTATGCTGTACTTGGACGGACGACGTCGAAACTTAGGTTACGGTCGAGGTGGTAAATTCGGCGTTTGGTAGTTGTTGTTCTTTTTCCACTTATATTGTTATTTTTGTTCCTTGAAGTAGGGTAATCGTATAATTCCCGGTTTAGACATTGGCAAGCCCCTAATTTCCTTTGAATTAGCTTAGACTGTGTGTGCCGTAGAGCCGGACCCAGAGGGTGTTCCCGTCACCAAGCCTAGAGGAATAATATCAAAGAAAATTAGTGAAAAAGGTACAACAATTACTACATAAAAAGTTTATTATTCCGTAAATAATCTTTAAAGTTGACATTTAAGCCCAAGGATAGTGTTTTTGTCAGCCACCAACCATAGGTGTGGCGGACAAGTACCTTATGAACACATGCTTTACAAGTAATCTATGACGAGAAAGTAAACTACTATGAAGATTACTGATGAAGCTTCATATACAACACATTTTGACTAGCTGAACCACTATATGTGACAAGTGAAACTATAAATACATATGATAACTTTACAGTGTCTACAAAGCCTCTACTGGAATCCATGATGGTACCACTTGCTGGACATAACTACCACTTGCTAAGACTTGAATTCATCAAGGTAAAGGTTGTCCTCCTTAACTTTTCTTAAATTATACCTTCCAATAGCTTGAAATGCCTATTATTCAAGAACCCTAATGGTATTTAGTGGCTGCTGTATGAATCGAAGAGAGAGAAGAGAGAAAGCTCTAAAAATCAGATTTTTTGTCAAAGTAAAAATGGCTTGAAAAAGCTGATAACAATCTCTTTTAAATGGACCTGCTTTGGCCGACTTTCTCACTCATTTTGGGCCATAATTTGTCAAGTAGGTGACCCACCTACTTGGACTTTTTGGACTTAAGAACATTGGACCTTTTGCCACCTTTCATGTACTTCATTTGCAGCCAGCAAGTGTCTATAATTTGGGCCACACATTTAAGTAGGTGATGCACCTAGTTTTCTATTAAAATTATTTCTTGTGGGCTTGGGAAGATTGGGACTTGACTGTCCATTTTTCCATTATTCTTCAATTCAACTTGGCTAAATTAATGTAAATAGGTGTAACACCCCGTATTCTACGGAAACTATTTCTATGTATATGTCGCTTAAAAGTTTCCTTGTGGTATAGTTATGGACTCGGTTTCCTATGCGACTGGTGACAATAGAATATGTTTTAAGTTGTAAAACCCAGTGCCTTCCAACACATATAAGAATAATTGAACAAAAAAAAAACAATTCAAACTCGAATATTAAAGGTGGTATTCAATATTAAAAGTCAAAGTGGTCAAGTGTGTATTTAGTGTTACGGTCTTGTAAAGAATTTAGGATGGGGAACATGGTGTAAAATAATTGAGGTGCTTGCTTGACTAAACTATGCTTGTAGGTGACAAGTAGGTGATGCGCCTACTTAGAATTAGTGGGCTGCATTTTAAGTGAAAAAGGACAAGTAGGTGATGCACCTACTTAAAATTAGTGGACTGAATTTTAAGTTAAAAGGAGCAAGTAGGTGATGCACCTACTTAGAATTAGTGGACTGAATTTTAAAGGAGAAAGTAGGTGAAGCGCCTATTTAGAATAAGTGGATTGAATTTAAGTGAAAAGAGCAAGTAGCTGATGCAGCTACTTAAAAACATGTGGCAGAAACTAAGGAGGTGATGCACCCACTTTATTAAAGTAAAGGACCATATTGTTTCCCAATTTATTGATGGGAAAACGTCTAAAATGGTCTCTAAAGCATCAAGCTTTTCATATCTCCTTCATATTACTTATTCTCCCGAAATTACTCCCAAAGAAAGCCATGGAAGCTCCAAGAATTCTGTTCTACAGCTTCACCATTAGAATCTGAAGGAAACATGTGTTTTTAAAGTACAAGCTGATAGAACATCTCCCATCTTAAGGAATTCAAGTGAATACTCTGATTTAACATCAAGGTAAGTTAGAGAGGACATCCTAAACCTTGAAGAATCGAAGTCTTGGCAAGTGAGGTTTCTGTCTAGCAAGGTAAGCTGTGGAAATTTCCATCCCTCTCTTGTTCTTGCATTATTTATAAAAGTTTGCATGTGTTAATGAATTGTGGAGTGTTTCCTTTGTATGGTGTGAGCTTGGTGAATGTTCATGAAGGAGGTGCTTGTTGGGACATACGTGGAATGGAGTCCCCTTAAATTTTGATTGCCAGCTTGTTTTGAGAATCTAAATGTTAATTGGAATTCACAGGATCTTGATCGGAAGTCATGAGTTGATATTTCTATTTCCACATTGTAAGGCTTAGGGATTGTTTTGTGTATCATATAAATAAGAGGGTTTGGCGGGATATGTAGAGAAGTCATGAGAACTGGTTAGAGGATAGAACACTGAAAGTGTAGTGATACATCACTTAATTGAGTGTTGCATGAGCTTACTTCCTGCCATTCCTTTAATACTGTTTTCTAGACGTGGTAAAGCCGAGGGGTTTCGGAGGACCTTATATAAATGATTAGGGTAAAATGGATGGGAAGAACTCTGCATGGGATCAACTATAGATATACTGCCAATTACTGTTTTGGTCCGATCAAGTAGCCCAAACTTGTTTAGAAACTAATATTAGTTTTTATTATTTACTCCATTGTAGATAAATAATCTAAAAGGAAGATGGTTAACTCATTGTGATACCTATTGTTGTGCAGCAAGGTATGTACGACTATTCGATTTTCCTATTTCCTTGGCATGAATCCAACAGTTGTAAGCTTTCTACTATGAGTTTGTTAATAAATGTGCATTTTTGCTCTACCAAGTGTTAGCATGCAAGGTTTAAACTTGTTCATTGTCAAAGTATCCCTGGCACGTATTTCCCTTATATAAGTCAAAGTGGTTCTAGATTACACATGTTACATATAGGATGAATACACGATCTGCCCATATCTTGCCAACTGGCTTCAATAGTCTATTCCACATATAATGTCATCTTTTCACATTTTCATGTGTTCCCTTTATTGGATATTACTCCCATTGTGTTAGACTATTATGTTGCCTCACAAGATGTCTACTTGCTCTACATTTATATGTATGTACTTGCTGGTATGTATCCATCCTTAAGTTGAATTTGTCCACATTCTTCCTTGGTTCCACATTCTTGTATACCTTGTCTATGATATTAGTTGGTGAGTATTTGGCTATCATATAGAGTTCAAATCTCTTGGCTGAAAGTTATATGTCTTCACTTCGTATGTGCTTCAATTTGAGATCTCAAAAATGCGTACAGAGTCATAGAAGAAGTATTATGTTGGTGTCACATTTGCTTTCCACGTCATGGTCATTATCGTTAGTCCATATTTGTATGTATTCTACTACTGGTTCATAGTTCCAAATCTCAACAATGATTATGACCACCAAAAATTCAAATCCCAAATGAGTTATTATCAACAAAAGAACAATTTCAAAAGAGTTATGATTATCCAAACTACACAGTCTCAAAAGATTTATGAATTGATAAATAACAATCTCAAAGATGAAAAAATCTAATTGAAGAAATTTGTATAACTATGGGTGGAAGACCAGGGGCAAAGCCTAGCATGGGTCGATCCCAATTGGTATAGAAGAGTGGCAGCTCAGGGGCAAAATCCTAGCATGAGTGGATCTTGATTGACATAAGAGGGTGGTAGGTCAGGCGCGAAGCATGGGCCGATCCCAAATTGTGTAATTATGAGGACCGCATCCCGGAGGTTATACGCCTAACATGGGTCATCCTCTTCTACCACTGATCAGCTGGTCACTTATATCACATGCCCTATAAAGATTATAACATACAGAAAAGTAAAGGAAAGAATGTAACATACTTGATCCCATAAGAGTAAGCAAAGGTGGTCTTCTCTCCTAATCTATGCACTCATATGTTGCTATTTGATTTCATTTGAGCTCTCGTATTACATATGTTATTATCTTACATATTTAGTACATTTTTTACGTACTGACGTCCCTCGCGGGGGATGCTGTATTTCATGCTGCAGGCACATGTACTCCAGCTAGTAGACCTCCTCAGTAGGAGCACACGAAACTCTGCTACTTTTGGGTGAGCTCCAAGTTGACTCGGAGCTTTATTGAGTCTTTGGTAAATTCATTTTGGTATTGTATCATAGTTAAGGGTAAGGCGGGGTCTGTCCCAACCTACTCTATCTTCTATCTTTTATAGGCTTTGTAAACATATGTACATGGTTCAGTTGTAACTTAAGGAGTTGTGGCCTCAACGGCCAAGTCTTGTATATAACTTTTGGACCTACTTATGTTGTTTTGTATCGCTGCATCCTTGGTGAACTTGCCAATTGTTATAGTTATATGCACAGTAAGAACAGGTTGCAGGTTGGTTCTCTCGGGCCTTTAGTTCATCGGGTGCTTGTCCATCTTAATGAGTTTTGAGGCGTAACAAAAAGTGATCGTGTTTTTCACAGGATTTTTCGTTACTCATGTCAGCATTCTCAGATGTGACGGCCTGTATTATGTATATGTTAGTTCTATTCATGTGATACTTGACTTAGACTTATAGTGTAGGTGAGGGATCATGTTTCTTATATGATTAGTGTTGGTTTAAACTAGCTTGGAAGGTGATGTAACGCCTTGCACGTTTCAGCATGTGTATTGCAAGTTAACTCTGACGAAAAGTATTTAAAAGATATAGTAAGGTGGTAATTGAGCTTAAAGTAAAAAGTTAAGTGCTAAGTTGAAGAACAAGGAATTAACATTCAGAAATTGAAATAAAATAATCGAGTTGCTTTCTTGGCTTAATTTAAGCTAGCAGTTGCATCACCTACTTAAACTATAATCTAGTTGAAGGGCCAAGTTTGATGGACCAGATTTAGGCTTATATTAATGGGCTGTCACTTGAAGCCCAAACCAATTAAATGAAAATAAATTTTGAAAGAAATACCAGAAGCCAAATCTGCCAAGGCCCAATATGGATAAAGCCCAAGTGAAAGCAACTAGGTGCATCACCTAGTTTGACCTTTTGAGCTGCTTGATGTGCACAAGCAGGTGCATCACCTACTTGACCAGTGGCTGAAAATGGACCCCCTAAAAAGGAGGTTCTAGAGGATATTTTGTGGTCAATAAAGCTCTATATATATCCAATATGAGCAGATATTCTTCACCCATTTTAACACATAAAGTTAACTCCAGCTCTCTCTCTCTCTCTCTCTCTTAAGGATTAAACCAGCAGCCTTAAAGTTCTCTAGGGTTCTTGAAGAAATCCTCATATCTGCAAACCAAGGTAAGCGAAAACTCATGGATTTAGCTTAATTCTCCCATGGATGATTACGAAAACATTATTCATGCTCTTATATAACTACACAGGCAGAATATATCTAGCAGCTACTGCTCACTTCCTTAGTTATTAAAATATCTTTCGTTCTTCTTTGGTTCAAGTGTGAAAGGAAGCTGAAGTTCTAAAAGAATTCAAGTTATAAGCAGAAGTTGCAGAAACTGAGGTAAGGTGACCTGCTCCATTTTTGTCTTCATTATGTATGAGTTTGAGTGAGGAATTAGTGGTGTGCTTTCATGAAGAACTCAAGGGGGTGGTGAGTTCAATACTTGGTTGTATGATAATTAATATTTGGGGCTGTTCTATGTATATTACTGTTGGCGCAGCTTGGTTGATCTTGGGAAAAGGATGTATAATGTATGTGATGGATTAAGGGCTGTATGGGCTCATTATCAGTCAAATTTAGCTACTGTTTTACAAGACTCTCGGTGTGATAGCTGCTAATTTTAGTTTACCATGACTTAAATTGTAGATTATAATCAAAAAGGGGAGGCTGAATTGTGATAGTATATCAGTCCGAGGATAAGGTATGTAAGGCTATTCGATTCTATATCCCGTTGGAATGAAATGTGATACCTGCAATTATTATCAATGAAGTGAATCTCATAATTTCTATTTCTAAAAAAGGAAACATAGTGGCAGCATAAGAAATGGTAATTGCAAAAGCAAGTCTGTGAATCCTCCTCTTTGTTGTTTGAAGTCAATTGTGTCTTTAATCCCTTAAAGTAATGTGTTGATGTTACATAGCTCCTTATGTCATTGTTATTTCCTTGAAGTATTATTTTCATGTCTTCTATTACTGGTCTGTACTTTCATATCTCCAAAATGATTATGACCACCAAAATAACATCTCAAAAGAGTTGTGAACTGATAAACAACAATCTCAAAGATTAAACAATCTAAGTGAAGAAATTTATATAATTACAAGTGGCAGCACAGAGGCGAAAGCCTAGCATGGGTGGATCCCAACTGGTACATAAGGGTGGCAGCTCAGGGGCGAAAGCCTAGCATGGGCTGATCCCTATTGGTATAGAAGGGTGGCAGTTCAGGGGCAAAGGCCTAGCGTGGGCTGATCCCAAGTTGTGTAGCTATGAGGACCGCATCCCAGGGGTTGATACACCTAGTATGGGTCATCCTTTTCTACCACTTATCTACATAAAAGTAAAGAAAAGAATGTAACTTACTTGATCCCACAAGAGTAAGCAAAGGTGGTCTTCTCTCCTAATCTACGCACTCATATTTTGCTATTTGATTTCATTTGAGCTCTCTTATTACATATGCTATTGCCTTAAATATTAAGTACATTTTTTCGTACTGACGTCCCTCGTGGGGGACGCTGCATTTCATGCTGCAGACAAAGGTACTCCAGCTAGTAGACCTCCTCAGTAGGAGCACACGAAACTCTGCTATTTTTGGGTGAGCTCCGAGTTGATTCAGAGCTTTATTGTGTCCTTGGTAAATTTATTTTTTTATTGTATCGTAGTTAAGGGTAAGGCGGGGTTTGTCCCAACCTACTCTAGTCTTCTATATTTTAGAGGCTTTGTAGACGTATGTACATGGTTCACTTGTGTCTTACGGAGGCCAAGTCTTGTATATAACTTTTGGACCTACTTATGTTGTTTTTGAGGCGTGACCATCAAATTGAATAGAGCTATTATAGAATTCATTTAAGCATGCAGTAATTCATCAACCATAGTCTAGTTAAGGGAGAGGAAAAAATGATCATATAGTAGTTGCTATTATTTGCTATATTGCATGAGAAAAGAGTCGGAGCACCCTATTTTTTTTAAAAAAAAAACTAATGGTATGGCCAGACCTCTATCTAGTCAAGCCCAAAGGGAGCACTCTAAGATTTTATGAATCGTGATATAACTTTATAGGTACCTGACATTTACATGTTATTAGTATTCATTTTTATGGTGCGTTCAATCTTTACTAATTATTTTATATTTCAACCTTCAAAGGGCACCAGGCATTGAGTGTGATATAACACAAGCTAGTAATGAAGGCAAAGTTGACTTCAGACTTCTATTACAAAAATGAACTTGGGGATTTTCTTTTTCTATCTTAACTGGGGTATTTATATTGATCTAGAGGGAAGCAAATCCCCAATAGAAAAACATCTATAAGAATTCCAAGGAGATTGAAGAGAGTATATGGGGAAATCAATTTTATGTGTTTTGAGTTGAGTAAGGAATATGAGCAGAATTATCCCACCCGTAACCTAACTCTTAAGACAGTGTTTTTTTCCCTTAATATAAAGACTGGTTCTATAGGATATCTCAAAATTTCCAAAGATGGTTTGATATATAATCATATATGCTACATGTTCTATAACTCATATATATTTGTATGACAATTGTCCTTTATGGATTACTTTCTCACATATCATCTAATGGCATAGAATTCTTGCATTATCCGCTTTGGATCACCCTTGTTTATAGGATATCTCAAAATTTCCAAAGATGATTTATTGTACTGGTTACTTTCCACATGTCACCTATCCATATTGTGTGGGTACTGCAGGCTAATTGATCATATGATATGGGAAAAATTAGTGCTCATGGGTTATATTAATCACATATCACTTGTTGACATGTCATATCCATTTCTATATATTTTACATGCCTGGTAGCCTACTTGCTTAAACATTACAGGCCTTACAGCTTTTCTGGCCATGTGTCATGTGCTTCACTTGCTCATATTTCATATGTACTCATTACCATGTTAGTCCACCTATCTATGCGGTACAACGCACTTGCTCAATGTGATTTGTGTTTCGTAGTTGGGAGATACTATAGTTATTCTTGATTGTTAAGGCCCGGAAGCTAAGCTCAAAATGTGTAACCTCCATTGAAGTATTAGGGAAGGAATAGAATATGACATAATATACTTGGGAATAGAAGATGATAGCGATCCCAAGTAACCCTCCTCATTAAAAACATCAACATAAGGATCTGAGATCATGTGGTCCCCTTATATGATCATAAGTCCTACTAGCATTTGTTCATTTTATATGTCATTTGCATGTCTTGAGCTTAGCAGGTGTATTGAATTCCTAATTTGTATGAGTTCTATTTGTGTATCATCAGTGAATTATATTATTAAGAAAGGGGTTTAATTTGTCATTTTAGTATTTTATGAACCATATCTATACGTGTTTTAGATTAGTCTATGTATTTTCATAGTCCTATTTACGATGGGAACACTTGCAAATTTCCAAATGAAATACCTAGGTTAGCCAAACTATAATCATCACCTATCATTCGAGGACGAATGATCATAAGGAACGGAGGATGTAACACCTCGTATTCTACGTGAACTAGTTGTCGCTTAAAAGTTTCCTTGTGGTATAGTTATGGACTCGGTTTCCCAGCGACTGGTGACAATAGAATATATTTAAAGTTGTAATACCCCGTGCCTTCCAACACATATACGAATAATTGAACTAAAAAACAATTCAAACTCAGGATATTAAAGGTTGTATTCAATATAAAAGTCAAAGTAGTCAAGTGTGTATTTAGTGTTACGTTCTTGTAAAGAATTTAGGATGTGGAACATGGTGTAAAATAATTGAGGTGCTTGCTTGACTAAATTATGCTTGTAGGTTACAAGTAGGTGATGCACCTACTTAAAATTAGTGGACTATATTTTAAGTGAAAAAGGACAAGTAGGTGATGCACCTACTAAGAATTAGTGGACTGAATTTTAAGTTAGAAGGAGAAAGTAGGTGACGCACCTACAAGAATTAGTGGACTGAATTTTAAAGGAGAAAGTAGGTGATGCACCTTCTTTCTTAAAGTAAAGAACCATATTATTTCCCAATTTATTAGAGGGAAAACGTCCAAAATGGCCTTTAATGCATCAAGCTTATCATTTATCTTTTATATTACTTATTCTCCTTAAATTACTCCAAAATGTGCTTGTTACTCTACCAAGTGTTAGCATGCAAGATTTAAACTTGTTTCATTGTCAAAGTACCCCTAGCACGTATTTCCACTATGTAAGTCAAAGTGATCCTAGATTACACATGGTACATATGTTTATAGGATGGATATAGATCTGCCCATATCTTGCCAACTTGCTTCAATTGTTTATAGATATGTCATCTTGTCACACGTTCATATGTTCCTTTTCTTGTTATTACTCCCATTGTGTTAGACAATAATGTTACCTCACATGATCACTACTTGATCAATTGTATGTTTATATGTACTTACTTGGAATATGTATCTGTTCTTAAGTTGAATCTGCCCTATTTCCCCGTTGGTTCCACATGCATGAACATCTTGTATTTGTATCATTTAGAGTTCAAATCTCTTGGCTGAATGTTAAAATGTCCTCACAGGATGTGCTTCAATTTTTGATGTTAAAATGCTTACCGAGTCATGTAAGCTCCTAAGTACTACGTTCAAGTCACACTTGCTTCCCATGTCATTGTTCTTATCGTAAGTTCATATTCATATGTCTTCTACTACTGGTTCGTAGTTCCAAATCTAAATAAGGATTATGACCACCAGAACAATAATCACAAATAAGTTTTGAACATCAAAAAGAATAATCTCAAAAGAATTATGATTATTTAAAGAATAATTTTAAAAGAATTATGAACTGAAAAACAACAATCTCAGAGATGAAAGAATCTAAGTGAAGTAATCAGTATGATTATGGGTGGGAGCTCCGGGGCAAAAGCCTAGCATGGGCCAATCCCGATTGGTATGGAAGGGTGGCAGCTCAGGGGCGAAAGCCTAGCATGGGTCGATCCCGATCGGTATGGAAGGGTGGCAGCTCAGGGGTGAAAGCCTAGCATGGGTCGATCCCGATTGGTATGGAAGGGTGGCAGGTCAGGGGAGAAAACCGAGCATGGGCCGATCACAATTTGTAGAATTATGAGGACAACATCCCAGTGGTTAAAATGCCTAGCTTGGGTCATCCTCTTCTATTGCTGATCAGCTGGTCATTTGTATCATATGTTGTATAAAGATTATAAAGTACAGGAAAGTAAAGAAAAGAATGTAACATGCACAATTTCACAAGTACAAAGCAAAGGTTGTGTCTAATCCTTATCTCTTGATATTTGGTTTTACTTGAGCTCTCATGTTACATATGGTTGTATTATGCCTTACATTTCAGTACATTCTTTGGTACTGACGCCCTTTATTGGGGACGATGTATTTCATGCAGCGGCACAAATACTCAACTAGTAGATTTTAGCTCCAGGTTGATTCGGGGCTTTACCGAGTCTTTACTATGCATATTTTCATAGTGGTACCATCACGGATTCTAGTAGAGGCTTTGTGGACATTGTAAAGTTATCATTTGTATTCATATTTTCACTTGTCACATATAGCGGTTCAGCTAGTCAAAATTTATTGTATATGAAGATTCATTAGTAATCTGCATAGTAGTTTACTTTCTCATCATAGATTACTTGTAAAGCATGTGTTCATAAGGTACTTGTCTGCCTCACCTAGGGTTAGGGGCTGACATAGGAACTCTTTGGTCTCAAGCTTAAGTAAGAATGAAAGGAAAAGATACTGATATTAACAATTCTACTACTCAAATCATCATCCCCCACTTAAGGTAAACCCATCAATGGGCAACTTATCTCACCCAAGAGGACTTGAACTTACTTATCATGCACAACATTCCCCTCTTGGCATTTAAGCATTAGACAAACTATTTTAAACATCACCTCGTTCCATTTAGAAGGTGGAACCATTTCTCACTAAATTTTCACTACACTCCATTAGGTGAGAATTTAAAGGAATCAAATAATGAGTGTCTAAGTCACTCCAATTCATATCCATTGCTCAAAGTGGATCTAAACATGTAGAAGTTCAAGGAAACTAAATGTAGGAATATTAAGGGAAAACCTTACCATCTAGGCACATTATCCCCCACATGGGGTGAGCTTAGTTAACTCTTTATCACATCATACCTTATCATCACTTTGGTGTAATTTTGAAACCCACCATGCCTAGGTATCACTCTTTTCTAATGACCATTCTTAAAATCAATCTATAAAGACAACTAACCTTTATAAAGTTAGTCAACATCAATTCCCTTTTTCTCCCTATGAATAAAGGCCTCATGCTACCCTTCAAGTCAACCTTAGAGCCAAACATTATCCCAACTCATGGAATAAAATCCCTTCTTCCTCGCTTAGGAGTAAGCCTACACAAGAACTCCAATCCACACAAGGACAATCATAAAGCATTACTCATACAAAAGGCAACTTTCAACTCAAACTACTTACCATACTCCTCCAAAACTCCTCAAGTCTACACCATAACTTTATACTATGATTGCACATAACCATAATAACTCATTATCCAAAAGAGGGACTTCATTCAACCATGACAACTCTTATCATGCTAGAACTACATCACAATACAACATTCTTAATATAATGTTTGAAATCTCATAGGTCACATATAGCCATAATTGGCATCACACAATATCTTCCAAATCCACCTTCACATATAGTCATTAGTCACAAAACCATAATAAGCATCAAAACTCACTTTTTTCTCCCTCAAGCCTTGAGACATCACCCCTTCCAAGCAATTACATCTAGAAGACCACCGGACAAAGGGAAATAAGAGAGCGTACAGAGTTAAGCTTTACGACACACACAAAAGTAAAGAAGAAAATAAAACTTCTATCGTTTGATAGTCTCCGCTCATAGATTTGTCGCGACTCACACTGATCAACAAGACTCTACTAGACGTGGCATTATCCGACTTTGAACCATAAGATCTTTTTCATAACCTCATTCTCTGATATAGAATTTTTCATGACCAGGGAGTAACCCCTAGACGTAACACGACATACTTGACCTCTCGGAGACCTTATACAATCCCTTAGCATTCATTCATTGAACTATCATAAAACTAGTGCAGAATTTAAAAGCTTTCGTAATATAACACAAAACTAAAAAGTCACTTCATTTATTAACCATTAGTACATAGTTAGGACACTAAGTCTTGTCCTTCCATCTTAGACACGACTTTAATAGAATAGGGACACAACCCTTTACATACAAAGAAAATTTTTTATGCTATTACATGAACTTAAGTAAACTCTTGACATGAAGGTCTTTGAGTCATTAAGGACACACTCGAACTTGGGAATAGCTATCCAAAATCTTCATCCAAGGAAAGATCCAGTAGTCTGATCCATCTACACTTGGTGTAAGAGAAATGAAGAAGATGGTATCGGTACAAGAATGGACTAAGTAGATAATGCAAAAACATGCTTTAAAGAGGACATTTAGTTAGAAACCATCCATCATGTCTTTTGTAGTAAAACTTCATAAGTATTTGATACAATAAGCACAATATAGTTTACATACATTATATTAGACATGGATACCATTCACAGCAACACATAAACATTTATCACATTTAAGGCACATTCAATATTTCCAATACATTATCTTCCCTTTTTACCTAAAGCAATCCTTAAGTAATACTTAGTGCAATGCGTCAATAGTGTCCTATTAATGTCACCAAGGGTGAACATTCATACAATCTTCTTCAATTTAACCACACACATTCATAAGGACATAGCACGTCATGAAACATTAACTGCACATAAGAACCATCACCTAAGACAACCCCAAGTCACAACAGTGCAATGTGCAAATAGCATCCCATAATACTGTTCACACCAAGTGTTCCTATGAAGTCACCCTAGACTAAGTCACAACATATACATTTAACCTTAGATATAAGACCCACATACTTAATATACCTTATATAAGAACTCATTCGTTTACTACATCATAGTTATAATATATTTAGTCTTTATGGACATCTCAAGAAAACATACAAGTCCATACTATAAATATCACCATAATGAAACTATAGAGAACATTGTATGTTTGGAGTTCATTTCATCAATACATCATAACACCTAACTCATAACCCCAAATCTAAGTCTACTAGTGCAATATATATATATATATATATATATAGAGAGAGAGAGAGAGAGAGAGTCCTGGTTAGTGTTCATCTTCGTACTTTCAATTGTTCCTTTTAATATTCAGTAAACTTCTCTATAACCGACATAGGCCCTATGAGCTAATATGGAATCCGGTGTCAATCCCTCACACCAAAAGGAGGGCATCTTACTTGGCAAGCTAGGACATTAACATCATAATAACATCTAGGTGGATCCACTAGCTAAGGTTCCTATGGGGGCACATAGTTAAGGAACTAGGAGGTTGTTACTAAAACCCCTCTTTATGGTAATTCGCCTNAGAGAGAGTCCTGGTTAGTGTTCATCTTCTTACTTTCAATTATTCCTTTTAATATTCAGTAAACTTCACTATAACCGAAATAGACCGTATGAGCTAATATGGAATCCGGTGTCAACCCCTCACACCGAAAGGAGGGAATCTTACTTGGCAAGCTAGGACATTAACATCATAATAACATCTAGGTGGATCCACTAGCTAAGGTTCCTATGGGGGCACATAGTTAAGGAACTAGGAGGTTGTTACTAAAACCCCTCTTTATGGTAATTCGCCTTGTAGTTTCCACCTCATTAGAACATCGAGGGAAGCTTCCTCATGAGGAGACCTCTCTCATTATCCAGTTCACTCGGTGCTAAGCTAAATTCCCTTTTTGAAGATCCTTTATGTCTTTATTAAACATTAGTTCATAAGATAGGCCTTAGGGGATCAACTCCTTATATAACATGTACATAGCTCATAGGTTATATGATGAGTTTGTCCTTTCATCAAGTCATGTGAGAATGTCCTTTCACATACATAATCATAACATTCATAACATAGTCTAGTTTAGAGTACAATTCACGAAACCTTTCAAGAGACTCTCTTTCACTAGATTATCATTAATCTTCCTCATTCATACTTTTTTGTGTGTGTCTATACATATGTGAGAAAGCCTTTCATATAAACACCTTTAGAAAACACATGTTCTTACTTCACTAGTCATATACTTTTCATTCATATTAATATATAAAGGTGCCGATGAGAATTATCCTCTCAATTGACACCAGAAATATATCATACTCATAGTTATGCAATGGGGTCCTCATGATTACATAATAGCAACAACATTGTTATTGATGAAACCTCCCTTCAACGAATCACAACACATTTACAATATCTCCAAGTCATGAACAACTCACATATAAATCATTTAGGGATTATGGACCACATAGCCACATTTCATCATAGGAGACAAAAACACATTCAATATTTGAATAGACAACTCCTAACATGTATAAGACACACATTCATGTAGGGTTATATAGTAGGGGTCATTCCAACATGTTACTTATCACAATCAAGCATGTAGACCATACCTCTTACCCTAACATTCTCATTCACATTATACTTAACATTACACCTTAATCATGATACTAACATTGAGGAGTACATACATAACCTTCATGGTACACCTTCATACTCATGATCTTCATAATACATTTCACTTTACATCTAATGCCCCCAAGGCCAGAAATCAGCTTTTCACAAATCTCCAGGTGCAATCGACGGTTACCATCGCTGGACCATAGATTGACCCACGGCCCGTACTGCACATCCGTCATTTGTGACTGAAACTGTCCCAAAATGCAGCCCAGAAAATTTGACTAGGTGTCGAACGACAGACAGATCATAAATCTTATCAAACAATGAATTAGATGTTCCATGACCTATGAAATGACAGATAATCAAATTAGCTTTCCATATCCATCGAGTTTGCTAAAATCAGACCTCCGAGTAAAAAGTTATGCCCGTTTTAGTGAAGGCCTGTCGAACAGACCCAACCTACGGACCTCGATTGAACGACGGCCCGTCAGTCCAGGTCATTGTTTGGTTTGACAACAATTAACTTGGGGGTCTTTTGGTCTTTTCCACTTTGTTTAAACCCTAAGATACGTCGTTTTGATCCTAAATCATCAGATTTTAGTCAGTTTAAGCCTAGAAACATAACTAAAACTTACCTAAGTCAAATCATTAATCAAAAACTTAGAAAATTAGAAGCAAGAGAGGAGAAAAAGGTCAAGACCCCTAGTTCAAGAAAGCAGCAAGGTTTTAGCAGTTCCAGCCTCGAAATCTATATATTTCTTCGTGGATTTCATCACCAGGTATGTGGGATTTCACTAGTGGGTTCCTTTTACCCATTAGGTCCCTATTTTTCAGTCAGATTCTTGATTCTTTTCATGATTAAACCTAGGGTTTCTAGATATACAACAGAATTTCATGAATTTATTAAATATATGTTCCAAATCAGATTTTTGTGTTATTATTCTGTTTATCGCATGAATTTTAGAACCCTTGCTATTTATTTCTTTAGTTCTTGAATGACACATGCTAGGTTAGATATTTCAGTTACTTATGCCTCATAAATGCATAATTACCAAATTAATTGTCGCATTCTCAATTTGCATGTTCACTTTTGAGCTATCTAGTATTTACATAAACTCAGTCATAATCAGTTAATTACATAATTCATTGGGAGTATCATAATAACGAGTTAAAGTAGGGTTCAGCGTACCCAATTAGTCCCAGAAATAATAGCAGAGTAGGTTGTAAGTCCCCTCTGTGGGTATCAGTTTAGTGATCTCGCCAACATGCCTTTATACCTCTGGAAAAGGTATATTGGGTCCTCTAGATGGGGCGTATACATCGAACTCCATATTTAGCTCATGTGTTTTCTTATCAGTTTAGTAGCTCCCACAGTCAGTCGGATTCTAGTGCATTGACCATATTTACAATTCAGTTATCATTTAGTCTTGGCATGTTAGAAATTTGGTCGTTGCATCCAGTTAGCTCAGAATTCAGTATATCATGTTCATATCTATCTTTGTGCTTGTTCATTTATGTTTTATTTCAGCTTCACTCTATTCTACATGCTCAGTACCTTCAAGTACTGACACATACGTGTGCTACATCTTCTTGTGATGTAGGTTCAGGTTCTCAACATCCAGATCACGCATAGATCGATTCCCTATCTCCAGTTCAGCAGATTCAGTAGTGAGTCCTCATTCTTCGAGGACAATAGTCATGAGTTCATTTCATTCTTTTAGTCATTTAGTTTCAGTTTTTGCTAGACTTAGCTGGGGCTTGTCTCAACATTTCTAGTCAGTTAGAGGATTATTTCAGACATAGTTTCAGCTTAGCGTTGAGTTAATAGTTTCTTTGTATTAAACTCATCAATATTTCATTTATCTCACTTATAGAATATAGGTATTCTCCATCTTTTCAGATTAAATTATGATTTAGCTTCTGCATTCAGTTTATTATCTTTAGTATCCTCAACAATTCATAATCAATAGTTAAGGATAATAATAGCATTAAACTGTCACGACCCAAAACCGAGCCGCGACTGGCACCCACATTTACCCTCCTATGTGAGCGAACCGACAAATCTAAACCTTAACATTTCAATTTAATATCAACATGAAGCAATGCGGAAGACTTAAACTCATTAATAAAAGACAATTCAATAACTTCTAAAATTCAACATCTATTATTTCCCCAAAATCTGGAAGTCATCACCACAAGAACATCTATGATCAAATTAC
>NC_028640.1:19351034-19351420 GCF_001406875.1 Solanum pennellii
CATATATATAAAAATCACATCATGCATGCACACAATTAAGCATATAGAAGACTTTATAATACTACCCAACACATATCATTCGCTATTAAGAGTTTACTACGAATAGCATAAAAACCATAACCTACCTCCACCGAAGATGCGTGATCAAGCAAGCAAATTCTCAAAAATCCTTGCTATCTTCTTCGTTCCTTTATCTCTCTACTCGTTCTCCCTCTTTTTCTGTTCTTTTTTTTCTTTTTCTTATTCAAACCCTCTTTCTTTTACCCTAATTAGCATATAATTTTGTATAAAAATGGTAATAATATCCTCTAATTAACTTAAGGTTACCTCTTTTAACCCCCAAGTAATTAGACTTATTAACATTAACCCTCTAACTTTATAATTAA
>NC_028640.1:19353404-19365904 GCF_001406875.1 Solanum pennellii
AAGTTCAGAGTGTCGATTTCAGTACCCAAATTTCAGAAGTCTAAGTGTTCTGGAACGAGACACCTGCGAGGGTCCGTCGGGACCACGACGGTTCGTCCTGCAGATCCGTCGCCAAGTTCAGAGTGTCGATTTCAGTACCCAAATTTCAGAAGTCTAAGTCTTTTGGAACGAGACCTCCTCGACGGCCCGTCGTGCCCATGACGGTCCGTCGTAGGTTCCGTCAACTCACACAGTTTTTCCAGAAATAAAATCTGCTGCTCAAAACGACTAAACAGGTCGTTACATAAACAATACATAGCAATCTAAGCATAATACCATTAACATCCAACCAAGATCACAAACCTTCTTTATAGGTTAAATTGAGAGATTAGGGAGATCACGGATTCTTCAAGGAATTACATTTAAAATCATCTTAATAACCTTGAGTAAATTATCATTAAATATCTTTGAAAACCATTTGACAATGAACCCATGTTTAGATTGGAAATTGGGAACTTTGATTATCGAAACTCATTGGAAACTCTTTGATAGAACTCCTTGAATAAAAAGTTATCCAAGGATCAAGAGTTACCATACCATATTGATTGAAGACCCATAAAAATTGGAGAAGAAATCAGTTGAAAACCCATTTTCTAGCTTGAGCTTGAGCTTGCCTCCAATGGTGTCACACCTCAAAACCCATCTTCTCCAAGCCATGATCAAGCATTAAACAATAACAATAGATCAATCCTCAAAAATTCATAATCAATAGCTAAGGATAGTAATAGAATTAAATAATACATCGCAATCTAAGCATAATCATTAACATCCAACCAAGATCACAAAAACCTCTTTATAGGTCAATTGAGAGATTATGGAGATCAAGGTTCTTCAAGGAATCACATTGAAAATCATCTTAATAACCTTGAGTAATTTATCATTAAATGTCTTTGAAAACCATTTGACAATGAACCCATGTTTAGATTGGAAATTGGCAACTTTAATCATAGAAACTCTTTGGAAAATCTTTGATAGAACTTCTTGAATGAAAAGTTATCCAAGGATCAAGAGTTACCGTACCTTATTGATTGAAGACCCATAAAAATTGGAGAAGAAATCAGTTGAAAACCCATCTTCTAGCTTGATCTAAAGCTTGCCTCCAATGGTGTCACATTAAATCCCAGAAAGACAGACAGACACGCGATGCCCTAAAGGACTTAGAGTACAAACCTGTAACCTGTGCTTAATATGCATATAACTATAACAATCGTGTGACAAGTTCACCTAGGATGCAGCGATACGAACCAACATAAGTAGACCCAAAAGTTATATATATACAAGACTTGGTCGTTGAGGCCACAACTCTTTAAGACGCAACTGAACCATATACATAGATCTACAAAGCTTCTAAAAGATAGAAAACCTTAGAGTAGGCTGGGCCAGACCCACCTTGACCTTAACTACAATACAGTATCAAAATAAATTTACCAAGGACTCAGTATAGCTACGAATCAACCTGGAGCTCACCAAAAGTAGATAAGTGTCGTGTGCTCCTAGTGAGGAGGTCTACTGGCTGGAGTACCTGTGTCTGCACTTGAAATGCAGCGTCCCCCCACAAGGGATGTCAGTATGAAAAAATGTACTGAAATGTACATATGTAATACAAGGGTCAAATGAAATCAAGTATCAATATATGAGTGCATTTATCAGGAGAGAAGACCACCTTTCTTTATTCTTTTGAGAATGTAAGGGTGGTGTAATGCACCGATGTCCTCCATATCTATCTCCTCATATTCGGGTTGAATTGCTTTCCTTCTATTCTCATTTTCTACCTTTACCAATCTTTCCTCCATAACTCCCACCCTTCCATTCATTTCCTCTACTTTTTTAGAGAGTTGGTGGGAACATCCATGATGTTCTCTGAGCTTTTCCCAATAGGACTTGTATTTGACATGATACCTATAAAACTCAACAAACAAGGTTAGTACCAAAAGCTTTACGTCACTCGTATGTAACTCTCAACTCACCTTCTATGGCGTTGTCTCAAAATTGATAGTGAAAACTCCATCCAATCAACTCAAGATCACCTATCCTTTGTGATGGAATGGATTCTTGTGACTCTTGAAAGAAGGACGACCCAAAAAATACTAACGGACTTAAATAAAGAAGGTTATCAACGAATTAAGATGTGAAAAGTAGAATAAAGAAGTACCAAAAGATTCTGACTCAAAATAAACCAAGTAACAAAAGTAGAAGAATTTTGTTACTTTATTTGAAGGATCAAAGAAATGATTTGATGATTAAAACTAGTTAAAAACTACTAAAATATGTTAGTTAATTGTTAAATAGTTGAACAATATAAGAAAAATGAGTTCAGAAGAAGAAGAAGTGAATTTGGACATTTGGAAAAATTTTAAGCCTCGAAAAGTTCATCACTTGTAAAAGCTTTGATTGGATGATATCATGATTAAAACTAGTTAACAATTAATTAAAGATGTTAATTAATTGTTCTTTGTTGAGGAGTTGATGTTAAAAAAAATTGTAGAAAAAGAATCACGAAGTTTGGACACTTAAAAAATTTCTACGTCCAAAAACTTCCCATACTTAGAATAGGGAAACTTACATAGATATACTATAATAAAAAATATTTATCATTTATAGCAATAATATTTTCTTTTCACTTGATCACTTTTAATTCATTTATAATACAAGTTTAATACATGTTACAAAAAATAATTTATTATTCACATATAATACAAATTTTAATAATGAATAATACATTTATCACACATTTTAATACACTTATAATACAATGTGACAATTTTTTTACCAAACAAACATGATATATTTCCAAAAGCAATTATAATTTATATATATATTGCATACATAATTCACTTTTAATATATATTATAGATTTAACAAAGCATTGCTATAAATGGTAATAAACAAAATATATCGCTAAAATCAGTAATTATTTTTTGAAATGTATGAATTTATGTAATTTTTCCCTTAGAATATTTGGGGTAGAAAAACCTGCAAGTTTTTTGGTCTCTAAAACTGACGCAAGTGTGACTGGGCAGTGCTGGCAGGCTGTCTGGTGCGCTGGTTGCTGATGCAATGCCGTGTGGCGCTGGCGTGGCAGATGGCGTCTGATGTGGCTGCTGATGTTTCGGTCCATGTGGAAATAAATTTTTTTATATTTCTTTTTTTAAAAAAAAATTCCACTAATGGATCCCAAAAAATACCTTTGACCAACTTTGACTTTAAAAGTTGGATCAAAAGTACTTTCTTCTTTCTTCTTCTTCAAGAACAACTTAAAGACACCAAGAACACACACTAAACCCCAATACACTCAAATCAACTCGAAATTGGCTCAAAATATAGGATTTTCATCCCTTCAATGAAATCAAATAGCAACATATGTGTGCATAGATTAGGAGAGAAGACCACCTTTGCTTACTCTTGTGGGATCAAGTAAGTTACATTCTTTTCTTCACTTTTCTGTATGTTATAATCTTTGTAGGGCATGTGATACAAGTGACCAGCTGATCAGTGGTAGAAGAAAATGACCCATGCTAGGCGTATTAACTCATAGGATGCGGTCCTCATAACTACACAACTTCGAAGGCCCATGCTAGGCTTTTGCCCCTGAGCAGTCACCCATCTATACCAATAGGGATCTGCCCATGCTAGGCTTTCGCCTCTGAGCTGCCACCCTTATGTACCAGTTGGGATCGACCCACGCTAGGCTTTCGCTCCTGGGCTGCCACCCGTAATTATATATGTTTCTTCACTTAGATTGTGTAATCTTTGAGATTGTTGTTTATCAGTTCATAACTCTTTTGAGATTTTATTTTGATGGTCATAATCATTTTGGAGATATGGAAGTACGAACCAGTAATAGAAGACATGAATATAATACTTCAAGGAAATAACACTGACATAAGGAGTTATGTAACGTCAACACATTACTTTAAGTGATTAATGACACAATTGACTTCAAACAACAAAGAGGACTGATATACTATCATGATTCAGCCCCCCTTTTTGGATTTAATGTACAATTTAAGTCACGGTAAACTAAAATTAGCAGCTATCACACCGTGAGCCTTATAAACCAATAGCTAACTTTGACTGATAATGAGCCCATACAGCCCTTACCATATGTGTATCACCACACCCTCATTCTCTGTCTATCACATACATTATACATCCTTTTTTCCAAGATTAAACAAGTTGTGCCAACCCCCTTAAGTTCTTCATGAGAGCACACCACTAATTCCTCACTCAAAATCATACATAAGGAAGACAAAAATGGAGCAGTCACCTTACCTCAATTTCTGCAACTTCTCCTTATAATTTGAATTCTTTTAGAACTTTAGCTTCCCTTCACACTTGAACCAATGAAGAAAGAAAGGTATTTTAATAACTAAGGAACTGAGCTGTAGCTGCTGGAAATACTCTGCCAATGTAGTTATATTAGAGTATGAATATTATGTTTCCTAATCATTCATGGAGAATTAAGCTAAATCCATAAGTTCCACTTACCTTGGTTTGCAAATATAAGGGTTTCTTCAGGAAGCCTAGAAAACTTTAAGGCTGCTGGTTTAATCCTTGAGAGAAAAGAGAGAGAGAGCTGGAGTTAAATTTGATTTTTATGTGTTAAAATGGGTGAAGAATATCTTCTCATATTGGGTATATACAGAGATTTATTAACCACAAAAATATCCTCTAGAACCTCCTTCTTTGGGGTCCATTTTCAGCCACTAATTGGTCAAGTAGGTGATGAACCTGTTTGTGCACACAAGCAGCTCAAAAGTTCAAACTAGGTGATGCACCTAGTTGCTTTCAATTGGGCTTTATTCATATTGGGCCTTGGAAGATTTGGCGGTTGAGATTTCTTTCAAATTTTAATTTCATTTAATAGGTTTGGGCTTCAAGTGACAGCCCATTAATATAAGCCTAAATCTGGTCCATCAAACTTGTCCCTTTAACTATATTATAGTTTAAGTAGGTGATGCAGCTGCTAGCTTAAATTAAGCCAAGCTAGTAGCTCAATCATTTTATTTCAATTTTTGAATGTTAATCCCTTGTTCTTCAACTTAGCACTTAACTTTTAACTTTAATCTCAATTACCACCTTACTATATCTACTTAAATACTTTCCATCAGAGTTAACTTGCAATACACATGCTGAAACGTGCAAGGCGTTACATCACTTTCCGAGCTAGTTTAAGTCAACACTAACCATATAAGAAACATGATCCCTCACCTACACTATAAGTCTATGTCAAGTATCACATGAATAGAACTACCATATACATAATACAGGTCGTCACATCCTTCCCCCCTTAAAACATTCGTCCTCGAATGTTAGCAATGTTGTCCAGCCCAAACAAGTTAAAGCCTATGTTAGTACTACTATTAATCACATTGAACATATAAGCTTATATTTACTTGTCAACGCCTCCACTAATATTTTGATCTTTCTCACCAGTTTTGAAGAGATGAGGATACTTCAATTTCATTGCTTCTTCCGCTTCCCATGTAACTTCTTATACTTATTGGTTTCTCAATAGTACTTTTACAGAAGCTGTTTCTAGCCGCTGCTTTATCACTTTGACTTTTTCCATAGCTTGATGAACAAGATCTGGCCCAAATAAGGCTGGCTCACCTATTTCAAACCAGCCAATTGGTGATATACACTTTCGACCATATAAAGCTTCATAAGGTGCCATTTTAATGCTCGAATGGTAGCTATTGTTATAAGCAGATTCAATAAGTGGTAGGTGATCATCCCAGCTACCCTTGAAATCTAATACACAAGCTCACAACATATCCTCAAGTGTCTGAATTGTATGTTCTGCCTGGCCATCCATTTGAGGATGAAAGGTTGTACTTAAATTCACTTGTGTTCCCAAACTCTTTTGAAATGACTTCCAAAAATTTGCAGTGAATTGAGCTCCTCTATCAGATATTATAGAATTGGCACTCCGTGTAGTCAAACTATCTCTTTAATGTACAACCTCGCATACTCTTCAGCTGTATAAGTAGTCTTCACTGGCAAGAAGTACGCTGCTTTGGTAAGTCTGTCAACTGTTACCCATATGGAGTCAAACTTCCGGAATGAGCGAGGCAAACCAGTGACAAAATCCGTGTTGATCATCTCCCATTTCCAAATTGGAAGTTCTATACGTTGCATGTAACCTCCGGGCTTTTGG
The DNA here is from genome assembly GCF_001406875.1 of Solanum pennellii. Taxonomy (NCBI): domain Eukaryota; kingdom Viridiplantae; phylum Streptophyta; class Magnoliopsida; order Solanales; family Solanaceae; genus Solanum; species Solanum pennellii. The sequence continues at coordinate 19,359,604 of NC_028640.1, forward strand.
TGTTCTACTTTTACTTGTTGACAATTTGGACACTAAGCCACGAATTCTGCATTATTATTCTTCATGTGCCCCCCACCAATACATTTCTTTCAAGTCATCATACATTTTAGTTTACCTCATATGAATAGAGTATCTTTAATTATGTGCTTCCATCATGATCCTCTTTCTTAGTTCATCTATTTTAGGTACACACAATCTGTTTTGACATCGAAGTACTCCGTCTTTCTTAAGCTCAAATGCCTTTTTCATACCATGTAGTACATTCTCTTTAAGTTGTTAAAGTATTGGATCAGTGTACTACTTCTCTTTCACTTCCACTACTAATGAGGATTCTGCCGCATTTTGCACAATAACCCCTTCGTCTTGAGATTCAAGAAGGCGAACGCCCAAGTTCACTAGTTGGCAGAGATCCTTAGTCATTCCTTGTCTTTCCACAGACTTCCCATAAGTGCTTGTCATTATTTTACGGCTTAAAGCATCAGCTACTACATTAGTTTTACCGGGATGATATAAGATGTCAATGTCATAATCTTTTAATAGCTCCAGCCACCTTCACTGCCTCAGATTTATGTCCTTTTGCTTATAGATATATTGAAAGCTTTTGTGATCAGTGTATATGTCAACATGAACTCCATACAAGTAGTGGCGCCATATCTTCAAAGAAAACACAACTGCTGCTAGCTCTAGATAATGGGTTGGATAATTTTTCTCATGTGGCCGCAGCTGCCTTGAGTCATAAGCTATAACTTTACCATGCTGCATCAATACACAACCTAATCCCACTTCCGAAGCATCACAGTACACTACATAGCCTTCTGTACCTTCTGGAAGTACCAACACAGGTGTAGAAGTTAATTTACTCTTCAGCTCTTGGAAGCTTCTTTCACACTCATCGCTTCACTGAAACTTGGTTTCTTTGTGTGTTAGCTTTGTTAAGGGTGAAGCCATGGAAGAGAATCATTCAACAAACCTTCTGTACAATATGACCTGCCAATCCAAGAAAACTACGGATATCCATAGGCGTTGTAGGTCTTGGCCAGTTTTTCACGGCTTCTATTTTCTGGTTATCAACCCTTATTACTTCCTCAGATACAATATGACCTAGGAATTCCACAGATTTCAACCAAAACTCACATTTAGAGAACTTTGCATACAATTAACGACCACGGAGAATTTGTAAAACCTGCCGCAAATTTTTAGCATGATCATCTTCCGATCTTGAATACACAAAAATGTCATCTATGAACACTATCAAGAACACATCTAAAAATGGCTTGAACACCCTATTCATCAAATCCATAAAAGCTGTTGGTGCATTTGTTAGCCCGAATGACATGAATAAGAACTCAAAATGACCATACCGTGTTCGGAAAGTTGTCTTGTGTATATCTTTGTCCTTGACACTCACTTGGTGATAACCTGACCTCAGGTCGATCTTTGAATAACACCTACACCTTGTAATTGATCAAAAAAATCATTAATTCTAGGGAGGGGATATTTTTTCTTAATTGTTACCTTATTCAACTACCGGTAGTCGATACACATTCTTAACGAGCCATCTTTTTTGTGTATAAATAAAACTGGTGCTCCCCATGGGGACTTAGGAGGCCTTATTAATCCTTTTTCTAATAAGTCTTTTAATTGCTCCTTCAACTCATGTAATTCTGCCGGAGCCATTCTATATGAAGGAATTGAGATAGGTTGAGTATCTGGAAGCACATTAATACTGAACTCTACTTCTCGTTCTGGAGGCAAACCTAGAAGATCTTCGGGAAACACATCTGGAAATTCATTTACCACCGGAATGGATTGAAGGGTTGGTGGCTCCGTATCTACATTTTTCACTCTAACAAGATGGCATATGTATCCTTTGACATCACCTTCTTTGCTTAAGATAAGAAATAAATTTACCTCTTGGCGCCCCAATATTACCTTTCCATTCGAGGACTACCTCTTTTGGAAACTGGAAATGCACTATCTTAGTTCGGAAATCTACCGTGGCATAACAAGAAGCTAACAAATCCATACCCATTATAACATCAAAATCTACCATGTCTAGCTCAACAAGGTCAGCCAATGTATCTCGGCCACAAACAGTTACAACGCAATTACGATAAATCCTTCTAGCACTAATGCATATACAATATGTGAAAAGATGGACAATGTACCTGTAATCACATCCGGCGAGGCTTCTGAATTTTGTCGATCTCCTAGTGCATATGTGCGATTCTGACCTCCACTAGAACTAGCTGCTCCCCTAGCTCCTCTACCACGACCTATAGGCATATGTAGTCCCCTACCTAAAGAAGGGGTTGATGAGGTCGACGCAACAACTGATCTAGTTGGTTGTGCAACGCCACCCACTCCCCTATGAGGGCAGTTTCTCATCATATGCCCTGGTGTGCCACACCAAAAACAAACATCCGTCTCAAACCTGCATGCACCTAGATGATTCCTCCCACAATGTGTACAAAGCTGTCATAAAGGCCTTGATTGGCTCATACTTCCCTGCTCTTGATGACTAGCTATTTGTGAGCCTTGGCTAACTTCTTTGCCCAAAATGATTGCCCCTAAACAATTGGAACCGTGGTGGAGCACTAGCTGTAGAGTAGAAAGATGACGGCCTAGGTGGTCTGTTAGAGAACCAAGGCCTAAACTCACCTTGGGATGGTGTAAGCTGCCCCATGGATCTGGCCCTCTTAGAATGCCATGTTTCTGACTCTTGCTTCTTCGTCTTTGCCTTTGATCCTCCAAATTTTGCGCAAAAGCCTGCATCCTTGCTATATCCATATCTTTATTCAACGAAGCAATTGTATAAATATGAATCTAATCAATCCACAAATCGATGAACTCTATCCTCCATAGTAGCTACTACATTAGGAGCATACCTGGCCAAGGAATTAAATTTGAGACTATACTCTCTCTCACCTCATATTTAATTGGTGGAGATTCAAGAACTGATCCGCACGGGCCTCTCGGATCTCCAATGGCAGATAATGATCAAGAAATGTCTTTTTGAACTCTTTCCACATAGCTAAAGGTGCATTTGTTCCCCTTGATTGCTTCCAAGCTTCATACCACAATATAGCCACACCCTTTTATCTGTATGCAGCTAGATCAAGTGCTTCTTTACCACCGACATGCATAATATCCAAAGTGCGTTTGATTTGATCTATAAAGTCTTGTGGATCTTCATTAGGATCTGACCCGGTAAATGATAGAGGGTCCAAGTTAAGAAAATCAAGTATCCGTGTTCCAGATGATCTATCTATATCACTAGTACCTGCAACTGGACATTCTTGCATTTGGAAATTACCAACAACTATACGAGTCAATAATTGGACTGCATTCCTCAAATCTTGCTCGGTAGCATTGATAGGGGGTTCCTGAGGTTCTTCCNGTACAAAGCTGTCATAAAGGCCTTGATTGGCTCATACTTCCCTGCTCTTGATGACTAGCTATTTGTGAGCCTTGGCTAACTTCTTTGCCCAAAATGATTGCCCCTAAACAATTGGAACCGTGGTGGAGCACTAGCTGTAGAGTAGAAAGATGACGGCCTAGGTGGTCTGTTAGAGAACCAAGGCCTAAACTCACCTTGGGATGGTGTAAGCTGCCCCATGGATCTGGCCCTCTTAGAATGCCATGTTTCTGACTCTTGCTTCTTCGTCTTTGCCTTTGATCCTCCAAATTTTGCGCAAAAGCCTGCATCCTTGCTATATCCATATCTTTATTCAACGAAGCAATTGTATAAATATGAATCTAATCAATCCACAAATCGATGAACTCTATCCTCCATAGTAGCTACTACATTAGGAGCATACCTGGCCAAGGAATTAAATTTGAGACTATACTCTCTCTCACCTCATATTTAATTGGTGGAGATTCAAGAACTGATCCGCACGGGCCTCTCGGATCTCCAATGGCAGATAATGATCAAGAAATGTCTTTTTGAACTCTTTCCACATAGCTAAAGGTGCATTTGTTCCCCTTGATTGCTTCCAAGCTTCATACCACAATATAGCCACACCCTTTTATCTGTATGCAGCTAGATCAAGTGCTTCTTTACCACCGACATGCATAATATCCAAAGTGCGTTTGATTTGATCTATAAAGTCTTGTGGATCTTCATTAGGATCTGACCCGGTAAATGATAGAGGGTCCAAGTTAAGAAAATCAAGTATCCGTGTTCCAGATGATCTATCTATATCACTAGTACCTGCAACTGGACATTCTTGCATTTGGAAATTACCAACAACTATACGAGTCAATAATTGGACTGCATTCCTCAAATCTTGCTCGGTAGCATTGATAGGGGGTTCCTGAGGTTCTTCCCTCCTTAGTTCTTCAGGAGATGGAGGCATCGGGGAAGTCTATGATAGAGACTCATCTTGAACCCCAGTTTGAACGGCTTGACTTGGTGGTGGTTGGCTGGTCCCTTCTTGGGCAGCCACATCTACTCGTTTACCAGAGTACTTATACTCCTTCATTAATGCTCAAGTGTCACGCCTCAAAACCCATTAAGACGGACAAGCACCCGATGCCCTAAAGGCCCGAGAGAACTAACCTGCAACATGTTCTTACTGTGCATATAACTATAACAATTGGCAAGTTCACCTAGGATGCAGCGATACAAAACAACATAAGTAGGTCCAAAAGCTATATACAAGACTTGGCCGTTGAAGCCACAACTCTTTAAGACACAAGTTAACAATTTACATACGTCTACAAAACCTCTAAAAGATAGAAGACTAGAGTAGGTCAAGACAGACTCCGCCTTACCCTTAACTACGATACAATACCAAAATAAATTTACCTAAGACTCAATAAATCTCCGAATCAACTTGGAGTTCACCCAAAAGTGCAGAGTTTCGCGTGCTCCTACTGAGGAGGTTTACTAGCTGGAGTACCTGTGCCTGCAGTATGAAATACAGCGTCCCCCGCGAGGGACGTCAATATCAAAAAAATGTACTGAATATGTAAGTCAATAGCATATGTAATAAGAGAGCTCAAATGAAATCAACATATGAGTGGATAGATTAGGAGAGAAGACCACCTTTGCTTACTCTTTTGGGATCAAGTAAGTTACATCTTTTCTTTACTTTTTTGTATGTTATAATCTTTGTAGGGCATGTGATACAAGTGAACAGCGTATTTGTGGTAGAAGAAAATGACCCATGCTAGGCGTATTAACCCCTGGGATGCGGTCCTCGTAATTAAACAACTTGGGATCGACACATGCTAGGCTTTCGCCCCTGAGCTGCCACCCTTCTATGCCAATAGGGGTCGGCCCATGCTAGGCTTTCGCCCCTAAGCTGTCACCCTTATGTACCAGTTGGGGTCGACCCATGCTACCTTTCGCCCCTGGGTTGCCACCCGTAATTATATTGATTTCTTCACTTAGATTCTTTAATCTTTGAGATTGTTGTTTATCAATTCATAACTCTTTTGAGATGTTATTTTGGTGGTCATAATCATTTTGGAGATATGGAAGTACGAACCAGTAATAGTGACATGAAAATAATACTTCAAGGATATAACAATGACAAAAGGAGCTATCTAACATCAACACATTACTTTAAGGGATTAATGAAACAATTGACTTCAAACAACAAAGAGGAGGATTCACAGACTTGCTTTTGCAATTACCATTTCTATACCAGTATATGGGGATAATTACACAAGTATAAAATAGTGAAGAGATAATGAAGTAGTTCTATGCACTACGGAGAGGGGGAAATATTGTTAGCTATATGGAGATAGTATGCTGCTACTATGTTTCCTTTTCTAGGAATAGAACTTATGAGATTCACTTCATTGATATTAAATGCAGGTGTCAGATTTCATGCCAAAGGAATATAGAATTGAATAGCCTTACATACCTTATCCTCGGACTGATATACTATCACGATTCAGTCCCCCTTTTTTGTTTTAATCTACAATTTAAATCATGGTAAACTAAAATTAGCATCTATCACACCGTGAGCCTTGTAACACAGTAGCTAACTTTGACTGATAATGAGCCCATACAACCCTTAACATAATGTGTATCACCACACCATCATTCTCTGTCCATCACATACATTATACATCCCTTTCTCAAGATTAACCAAGCTGCGCCAATAGTAATATACATAGAACAGCCCCAAATATTCTTTATCATACAACCAAGTATTGAAATCACCACCCCCTTAAGCTCTTCATGAGAGCACACCACTAATTCCTCACTCAAAATCATACATAAGGAAGACAAAAATGGAGCAGTCACCTTACCTCAATTTCTGCAACTTCTCCTTATAACTTG
>NC_028640.1:19380041-19380709 GCF_001406875.1 Solanum pennellii
GGGTCAAATAATACAGAATCCATGCAATCACAAACCAAAAGATTACCTGTGATAACAACATCTTATGTCTCCGCTTCAGACCGCCCGGGGAAAGCGTAACAACGGGCCCTATCACCTGTCTTCCCGTTGCCCCTACCATGTGGTATTGTAGTAGCTCCAATTTGTCCGTCACCCCGGTCGTTTTGGTGACCACCATTACCTCGGCCACCACGCCCTCCAGAATAACGGCCTCTTCCATGACCACCTCTACTCTGACTGTTGGGGGTCTGTAACCTTATTTTGGACAAAACCTCCTAATGTGTCCGATCTCTCCACATTCATAACACTCTCTGGACTCCAGCTTAGGTCTCTGTGAGAACGACGAAGTCTGGGGATGACCTCCAGACTCAGAGAAGTGTTGACCGATCTGCGGTGGGCCCCCAACTACAGTCTGTAGTGAAGACTGAATTGGTCGGACTGAGTAACCTCCCGAACCCTGTCCTCTAGAGTAAGAACCATTAAACTCACCTCCCTTTCGAAACCTTTTAGATGTCGATGCCATGGTGAAGTCGTCTGACTTCACTCCCTCCACCTCTATCACAAAGTCTACCACTTCTTGGAAGGATTTCCTGTAGCCGCTACCTGTAAGGCTGAAATTCGCAAATCTGACCTCAACCCTTTCACAAAAC
>NC_028640.1:19384931-19409931 GCF_001406875.1 Solanum pennellii
GTATTGTGATGTAGTTCTAGCATGATAAGAGTTGTCATGGTTGAATGAAGTCCCTCTTTTGGATAATGAGTTACTTTATGGTTATGTGCAATGATAGTATAAAGTTATGGTGTAGACTTGAGGAGTTTTGGAGGAATGTGGTAAGTAGTGTGAGTTGAAAGTTGCCTTTTGTATGAGTAATGCTTTATGATTGTCCTTGTGTGGATTGAAGTTCTTGTGTAGGCTTACTCCTAAGCGAGGAAGAAGGGATTTTAATCCATGAGTTGGGATAGTGTTTGGCTCTAAGGTTGACTTGAAGGGTAGCATGAGCCCTTTATTCATAGGGAGAAAAAGGGAATTGATGTTGACTAACTTTAAAAAGGTTAGTTGTCTTTAGAGATTGATTTTAAGAATGGTAATTAGAAGAGAGTGATACCTAGGCATGGTGGGTTTCAAAATTACACCAAAGTGATGATAAGGTATGATGTGATGAAGAGTTAACTAAGCTCACCCCAAGTGGGGGATAATGTATCTAGATGGTAAGGTTTTCCCTTAATGTTCCTACATTTAGTTTCCTTGAACTTTTCCATGTTTAGAACCACTTTGAGCAATGGATATGAATTGGAGTGACTTAGACACTCATGATTTGATTCCTTTAAATTCTCACCTAATGGAGTGTAGTGAAAATTTAGTGAGAAATGGTTCCTCCTTCTAAATGGAACGAGGTGTTGTTTAAAAGAGTTTGTCTAATTCTTAAATGCCAAGAGGGGAATGTTGTGCATGATTAGTAAGGTAAGTAAGTTAAAGTCCTCTTGGGTGAGATAAGTTGCCCTTTGATGGGTTTACCTTAAGTGGTGGATGATGATTTGAGTAGTTGAATTGTTAATATCCCTATCTTTTCCTTTCATTCTTACTTAAGCTTGAGACCAAAGAGTTCCTATGTCAGCCCCTAACCCTAGGTGAGGCGGACAAGTACCTTATGAACACATGCTTTACAAGTATTCTATGATGAGAAAGTAAACTACTATGTAGATTACTAATGAAGCTTCATATTCAATAAATTTTGACTAGCTGAACCGCTATATGTGACAAGTGTAAATATGAATACAGATGATAAGTTTACAATGTTCACAGAGCCTCTACTGGAATGCGTGATGGTACCACTATGAAAATACGCATAGTAAAGACTCGGCAAAGCCCCGAATCAACCTGGAGCTAAAATCTACTAGTTGAGTATTTGTACCTGCTGCATGAAATACAGCGTCCCCAATAAGAGACGTCAGTACAAAAGAATGTACTGAATATGTAAGGCATAATACAACCATATGTAACATGAGAACTCAAGTGAAACCAAATACCAATAGATAAGGATTAGAGACAACCTTTGCTTTGTACTTGTGGAATCGTGCATGTTACATTCTTTTCTTTACTTTCCTGTACTTTATAATCTTTATACAACATATGATACAAATGACCAGCTGATCAGCAGTAGAAGAGGATGACCCATGCTAGGCATTTTAACCCCTGGGATGCTGTCCTCATAATTCTACAAATTGTGATTGGCCCATGCTAGGTTTTCTCCCTTGAGCTGTCACCTTTCCATACCAATCGGGATCGACCCATGCTAGGCTTTCGCCCATGAGGTGCCACCCTTCCATACCAATCGGGCTTGGCCCATGCTAGGCTTTCGCCCCGGAGCTGCCACCCATGATCATACTGATTACTTCACTTAGGATTCATCTTTGAGATTGTTGTTTTTCAGTTCATAACTCTTTTGGAATTGTTCTTTAAATAATCATAATTCTTTTGAGATTGTTCTTTTAGATGTTCAAAACTTGTTTGTGATTATTGTTCTGGTGGTCATAATCCTTATTTAGATTTGGAACTACGAACCAGTAGTAGAAGACATATGAATATGAACTTACGATAATAACAATGACATGGGAAGCAAATGTGACTTGAACGTAGTACTTAGGAGTTTATATGACTCGATAAGCATTTTAACATAAAAAATTGAAGCACATCCTATGAGGACAATTTAGCATTCAGCCAAGAGATTTGAACTCTATATGATACAAATACAAGATGTTCATGCATGTGGAACCAAGGGGGGAAATAGGGCAGATTCAACTTAAGGACAGATACATATTCCAAGTAAGTACATATAAACGTACAATTGATCAAGTAATGATCATGTGAGGTAACATTATTGTCTAACACAATGGGAGTAATAACAAGAAAGGGAACATATGAACGTGTGACAAGATGACATATCTATAAACAATTGAAGCAAGTTGGCAAGATATGGGAAGATCTATATCCATCCTATAAACATATGTACCATATGTAATCTAGGATCACTTTGACTTATATAATGGAAATAAGTGCTAAGGGTACTTTGACAATAAAATAAGTTTAAATCTTGCATGCTAACACTTGGTAGAGTAAACACGCACATTTTTGAGTAATTTATGGAGAATAAGTAATATAAAGGAGATATGATAAGCTTGATGCTTTAGACGCCATTTTAGACGTTTTCCCTTTAATAAATTGGGAAATAATATGGTTCTTTACTTTAAGAAAGAAGGTGCATCACCTACTTTCTCCTTTAAAATTCACTCCACTAATTCTAAGTAGGTGCATCACCTACTTGCCCTTTTTCACTTAAAATACAGTCCACTAATTTTAAGTAGGTGCATCACCTACTTGTCACCTACAAGCATAGTTTAGTCAAGCAAGCACCTCAATTATTTTACACCATGTTCCACATCCTAAATTCTTTACAAGAACGTAACACTAAATACACACTTGACCACTTTGACTTTTATATTGAATATCGTCTTTGATATCCCGAGTTTGAATTGTTTTTTAGTTCAATTATTCGTATATGTGTTGGAAAGCATGGGGTATTACAACTTCAAACATATTCTATTGTCACCAGTCTCATGGAAATCGAGTCCATAACTATACCACAAGGAAACTTTTAAGCGACATATACATAGAACTAGTTCACGTAGAATACGAGGTGTTACATCCTCCACTCCTTATGATCATTCTTCCTCGAATGATAGGGGATGCTTATAGTTTGGCTAACCTAGAATTTCATTTAGAAATTTGCAAATGTTCCCATCGTAAATAGGACTATGCAAATCCATAGACTAATCTAAAACACGTATAGACAAGTCTAGCATGAAGTCTCAATAGATATGGTTCATAAAATACTAAAATGACAAATTAAACCCCTTTCTTAATCATATAATTCACTGATGATACACAAATAAAACTCATACAAATTAGGAATTCAATACACCTACTAAGCTCAAGACATGCAAATGACATATAAAATGAACAAATGCTAGTAGGACTTATGATCATATAAGGGGACCACATGATCTCAGATCCTTATGTTGATGTTATTAATGAGGAGGGTTACTTAGGATTGCTACCATCTTCTATTCCCAAGTATCTTATGTCATATTCTATTCCTTCCCTAATACTTCAATGGAGGTTACACATTTTGAGCTTAGCTTCCGGGCCTTAACAATCAAGAATAACTATAGTACCTCCCAATTTTTTGTATATGGAAAAGACACATAAAATCATAGGCTAACCTATAGGATCAGTACTTTCCTTCTCCTTTATCTCATGACGCTTTTTCGAGGTTCATCTTATAAGATCGCCTAGCTATTAATATAAACTCTAAAGTTTTATGCCGCACCTTCGAATAGGGAATTATGCTAAGTTATATATCTAAGGTTGATTAAATTTACATATATATGCCCAAACTTTTCTGGTAAAAATCTTCACTACACAATGATACAAGGAAATGTTTTTCCAATTTCTTTTTCAAAACTCAAATCAGTAAGCACAAAGGGGCTTAGTATACGGATGAATAAGTTAAATTGGACATGACACATAGGCAGACTAGCCCAAAAGGGAGTGTACAAGGTATACGGGCATTAAGATATAGAAATACATGGTGTACGCGTGCATATGAGCTATAAGGTAGCATGTGAGTGAATGAACTCTAGGGAATGTAGGAATTGACTAGATGATCACATGATGCATGAGTATATAAGCTAAGACATGACTATATGGAATGTAAACATATAAGAAAATAAATTACGAAACACAAATCACATTGAGCAAGTGCGTTGTACCGAATAGATAGGTGAACTAACATGGCAATGAGTACACATGAAATATGAGCAAGTGAAGCACATGACACATGGCCAGAAAAGCTATAAGGCCTATAATGTTTAAGCAAGTAGGCAACCAGGCATGTAAAATATATAGAAATGGTTTATGATGCATATGACATGTCAACAAGTGATATGTGATTAATATAACCCACGAGAACTAATTTTTCCCATACCATATGATCAATTAGCCTGCAGTACCCACACAATATGTACAAGTGACATGTGGAAAGTAACCAGTGGAATAAATAACAAGTAGGGAAAGGTCCTATGAAAACATATGACAATAAACAAGGGTGATCCAAAGTTGATAATGCAAGAATTCTATCCCATTAGATAATATGTGAGAAAGTAATCCATAAAGGACAATTGTCATACAAATATATATGAGTTATAGAACATGTAGCATATATGATTATATATCAAACCATCTTTGGAAATTTTGAGATATCCTATAGAACCACTCTTTATATTAAGGGAAAAAATACTGTCTCAAGAGTTAGGTTACGGGTGGGATAATTCTGCTCAATTCCTTACTCACCTCAAAGAACATAAAATTGATTCCCCCATATACTCTCTTCAATCTCCTTGGAATTATTATTGATGTTTTTCTATTGGGGATTTTCTTCCCTCTAGATCGATATAAATAACCCAGTTAAGATAGAAAAAGAAAATCCCCAGGTTCATTTTTGTAGTAGAAGTCTAAAGTCAACTTTGCCTTCATTACTAGCTTGTGTTATATCACGCTCAATGCCTGGTGCCCTTTGAAGGTTGAAATATAAAATAATTAGTAAAGATTGAACGCACCATAAAAATGAACACTAATAACATGTAAATGTCAGGTTCCTATAAAGTTATATCATGATTTATAAAATCTTAGAGTGCTCCCTTTGGGCTTGACTAGATAGAGGTCTGTCCATACCACTAATTTTTTTTAAAAAAATAAGTTAGGGTGCTCCGACTCTTTTCTCATGCAATATAGCAAATAATAGCAACTAGTATATGATCAATTTTTCCTCTCCCTTAACTAGACTATGGTTGATGAATTACTGCATGCTTAAATGAATTCAATAGCTCTATTCAATTTGATGGTCACGCCTCAAAAACAACATAGGTAGGTCCATAAGTTATATACAAGACTTGGCTGTTGAGGCCACAACTCCTTAAGACACAACTGAACCATGTACATACGTCTACAAAGCCTCTAAAAGATAAAAGACTAGAGCAGGTTGGGATAAACCCCGCCTTACCCTTAACTACGATACAATAACAAAATAAATTTACCAAGGACTCAATAAAGCTCTGAATCAACTTGGAGCTCACCCAAAAGTAGCAGAGTTTCCTGTGCTCCTATTGGGGAGGTCTACTAGCTGGATTACCAGTGTCTGCAGCATGAAATGCAGCATCCCCCACGAGGGACGTCAGTACGAAAAAATGTACTGAATATTTAAGGCAATAGCATATGTAATAAGAGAGCTCAAATGAAATCAAATAGAAAAATATGAGTGCATAGACTAGGAGAGAAGACCACCTTTGCTTACTCTTATGGGGTCAAGTAAGTTACATTCTTTTCTTTACACTTGAACCAAAGAAGAAAGAAAGATATTTTAATAACTAAGGAAGTGAGCAGTAGCTGCTAGATATATTCTGCCTGTGTAGTTATATTAGAGCATGAATAATGTTTTCGTAATCATCCATGGAAGAATTAAGCTAAATCCATGAGTTTTCACTTACCTTGGTTTGAAGATATGAGGGTTTCTTCAAGAACCCTAAAGAACTTTAAGGCTGCTGGTTTAATCCTTAAGAGAAGAGAGAGAGAGAGAGAGAGAGAGAGTTAATTTTTATTTTTATGTGTTAAAATGGCTGAAGAATATATGCTCATATTGGATATATATAGAGCTTTATTGACCACAAAAATATCTTCTAGAACCTTCTTTTTGTGGGGGTCCACCCACTAATTGGTCAAGTAGGTGATGCACCTGCTTGTGCACATCAAGCAGCTCAAAAGGTCAAACTAGGTGATGCACCTAGTTGCTTTCACTTGGGCTTTATCCATATTGGGCCTTGGCAGATTTGTCTTCTGGGATTTCTTTCAAAATTTATTTTCATTTAATTGGTTTGGGCTTTAAGTGACAGCCCATTAATATAAGCCTAAATCAGGTCCATCAAACTTGTCCCTTCAACTATATCATAGTTTAAGTAGGTGATGCAGCTGCTAGCTAACATTAAGCCAAGCAAGCAACTCGATTATTTTATTTCAATTTCTGAATCTTAATTCCTTGTTCTTCAACTTAGCACTTAACTTTTTACTTTAAGCTCAATTACTACCTTACTATATCTACTTAAATACTTTCCATCAGAGTTAACTTGCAATACACATGTTGAAATGTGCAAGGCGTTACATCACCTTCCAAGCTAGTTTAACTAACACTAATCATATAAGAAACATGATCCCTCACCTACACTATAAGTATATGTCAAGTATCACATGAATAGAACTAGCATATACATAATACAAGCCGTCACATCTGAGGAGGCTGACATGAGTAACGAAAAATCCTGTGAAAAAAAATGATCACTTTTTCTCACGCCACAAAACACATTAAGACGGACAGGCACCCGATGAACTAAAGGCCCGAGAGAACCAACCTGCAACCTGTTCTTACTGTGCATATAACTATAACAATTGGCAAGTTCACCTAGGATACAGCGATACAAAACAACATAAGTAGGTCCAAAAGTTATATACAAGACTTGGCCGTTGAGGCCACAACTCCTTAAGACACAACTTAACCATGTACATACGTTTACAAAGCCTCTAAAAGATAGAAGATTAGAGTAGGTTGGGACAGACCCCGCCTTACCCTTAACTATGACACAATACCAAAATGAATTTACCAAAGACTCAATAAAGCTCCGAGTCAACTTGGAACTCACCCAAAAGTAGCAGAGTTTCGTGTGCTCCTATTGAGGAGGTCTACTAGCTGGAGTACCTGTGCCTGCAGCATGAAATGCAGTTTCCCCCGCGAGGGACGTCAGTACATAACAAATTTACTAAATATGTAAGACAATAACATATGTAATACGAGAGCTGAAATCAAATAGCAACATATGAGTGCATAGATTAGGAGAGAAGACCACCTTTGCTTACTCTTGTGGGATCATGTAAGTTACATTCTTTTCTTTACTTTTCTGTATGTTATAATCTTTATAGGGCATGTGATACAAGTGACCAGATGATCAGGGGTAGAAGAGGATGACCCATGCTAGGTGTATTAACCTCCGGGATGCGGTCCTCATAATTACACAATTTGGGATTGGCCCATGCTAGGCTTTCGCCCCTGAGCTACCACCCTCTTATGTCAATCAAGATCGGCCCATGCTAGGATTTCGCCCCTGAGCTGCCACCCTTCTATACCAATTGGGATCGACCCATGCTAGGCTTTGCCCCTGGTCTTACACCCATAATTATACAAATTTCTTCAATTAGATTTTTTCAACTTTGAGATTGTTGTTTATCAGTTCATAACTCTTTTGATACTGTGTAGTTTGGATAATCCTAACTCTTTTGAGATTGTTCTTTTGTTGATAATAACTCATTTGGGATTGATGTTTTGGTGGTCATAATCATTGTTGAGATTTGGAACTATGAACAAGTAGTAGAATACATACGAATATGGATTAACGATAACGACCATGACGTGGGAAGCAAATGTGACACCAACATAATACTTCTTCAATGACTCTGTACGCATTTTCGACATCTCAAATTGAAGCACATACGAAGAGAAGACATATAACTTTCAGCCAAGAGATTTGAACTCTATATGATAGCCAAATACTCACCAACTAATATCATAGACAAGGTATACATGGATGTGGAACCAAGGAAGAATGTGGACAAATTCAACTTAAGGATGGATACATACCAGCAAGTACATACATATAAATGTAGAGCAAGTAGACATCTTGTGAGGCAACATAATAGTCTAACACAATGGGAGTAATATCCAATAAAGGGAACACATGAAAAATGTGAAAAGATGACATTATATGTGGAATAGACTATTATCTTATTATTTCGGACAGCTGATGCCCAAATTTTAACTGTCTTTATTAAATATTTGATCCTTTGTCATTGCGTTGATAATACCTATTGATTTTCTCAAATATTGCTCAATTTGAATATATCTTGTTAAGAGAAACTTATAATACCTTCGGGTTTTGCAGGGATCTTCTATCTCCTCATAATTTTTGTTGGTGTAGTAGGGCTCTCATAATTTTCATATTTGTAGTATTTGATAGTCCCTGTAACACTTGTTGACCTGTAATCAAATCGGTAACACTGTTGACCTCTATTGCTCTTTATTCCAAGAAATCTTTGACTTGTTTGTATGGTTAAACAATCTTCATCTTGTGACTAGCAAAAGAAGTATAAGAAGGATTTTTTTATTTTTTGTTATTCCTAGTCTCATTAATTCCCTGGAAAATTCTTTTTTAAAGTTTTGGGAGATTTTTTCCCTTTATTTCGCTGATAGTAAAAATGGATATTTTATGAAAAATCTATGGCTGTGTTACAGCCATTGTTCAAATTATTTATTTATTGAAAGAGGGTAACTCCTAGTGCTGAAAAATTTTAGGAGGAAGAGAAGGTTAACCTTTATTGTAAGTTTGAAAGTGAATTTATTTGAAATATATTTTAATCTTTTATGAAATTACTTTCATCTTTTGACATAGTATTTAGGTAAGGGAAGATAAGATTCTTTTGCACTCTGGTATGGATGCCATCTAATTGGGAGGTATAATGCTTTATTTAAGCAGGCAGAAGCATTTTCTAGAATTTGATTTTCTATATTTTGCCACCCAGGTTCAGTTTTAATTATAGGGCTAATATTAGTTGCATTTACTACCTTTAAACCCTATTATCTTTGGTGAGGTAGTTGTCCCACCAATTTATTAATGTGCCAGTAAATTCGGCGGTAATTAAAGTTGCAGCTTGTTTAACGGATGAATTTTTTATTTTATATGCCATAATGGCCATACCCATTTCATACAATTTATTATATATTTGATGTTCTGCGAGTCCATCAATATTTCATTCTGCAATCTCACTTCCAGAGTTGGAAGTATGTGATAGAAATTCGTTTTCTTCATACTGCATATCCGGAAAGGAAGGTCTCTTGTAATAATTCTTTTTGATGGAATAATTAGAACCTAATTTATCAATTTCATTATCATTTCTTTGGATAAGGTGTTTATGACCTTGGACTTTAGTTTTTAATTAATTATTCCTACAAGTTCATCAGTAATTTCAAGTTTCTCTTGAAAGTTAGAAAATTTATCTTTGGAAAGTTCAGGTAATTTAAATATTGGGTGAATTTTTAAGTCTTTAATTTTATTCTTATAGGAAGGGCTTGGATACTTAGTATCTGATTTATTATTAGCTTTTAAGATTTGATCAGATAATACGTAAAGTAGTTGTTTTGTTGTAATATATTATTTATATCCTTATTTGTAGGATCACCATTTATGCCTATTATTTCCATTTTAAAGGGTGAGGCAGTAATTATTTTATTCTCTATTGGTAAAGTAATTTCTTCTAACGGGGGAATCTTAGACTCAACTATTTTATTATTTTTATTAGTGTACCATTTATTAACGAGCATGTTTAATGACTTTTTTTGGTCATCTAATTTTTCGGTGTATTCAAACCATTTTAAAAAATTCTATGTACATTTTAATCTCTTTATATCACTGAACCATTTATTTCTAAAGGCTTTTCTTTCTGACAAAGAATATCTTTGTATATACTATTCTTTTTTTCATGGAATTTTATTGACTAGTCTAAAATTTATCTAAATATTTAATATATGGTTCAAAAGGTGCATATAATCTAATCATGCATAAAGCATCCTTTACTTCTTGAATTTTACTATTAGTGGGATTAGTATATTTTATGGGTTTAGAATTTTAATTTCATATTCTACTTTGGAAATAGTTTCAGAGAAATCTACCCCCTTTAATTTTTTTATCTATCTCCTCTAAGGATATTTCATCTTCCTCCTTAGTTATGAAGAAGGAAGGTCTAGAAAATGACATTCTTTTACTTGAAGAGATTTGATCATAAGATTGGGATTTTACAAATTTTAAATTTACTGATCCATCTGGAAATTGAATTACTTAGTCAATATGTGGGTTCTCTTCTTTAATTTCTGGCTCTATTATGGAGTCAAAATGTCAATCATCTTTTGTTAATATGTCATCCCATTTTATCATTATGGTTATAGTTTACTTCCATGAGAATGGTAACTCCTTTATTACTTATCATTTTAACTCTAGGGTCTAAGTCCCTATGCTGTCCTTGGGCGTACGGCATCGAAACTTAGGTTGCGGTCAGGGTGGTAAGTTTGGAGTTTGGTAGTTGCTTTTCTTCTTCCACTTATCTTCTTAGTTATATTCCTTGAAGTGGGGTAATCGGATAATTTCCAGTTTAGACGTTGGCAAGTCCGTACTTTCCGTTGGATTAGCTTAGACTGTGTGTGTCGTAGAGCCAGACCCGGAGGGTGTTCTCGTCGCCAAGCCTAGAGGAATAAAATCAAAGAAGGTTGATGAAAAAGATAACAACAATTACTACACAACAAATTATTATTCCGGTAGTGATCTTTAAAGTAGACATTTAAGCCTAAGGATAGTGTTCTTCTCTCTGCTAAATACTCTCACTGTATAATTATTCATGTCTACTCTACCATGTGTAAAAGACTTAGAATATACAATATTGACTACCAAAAGGTAACAAAATAATAAGGATACTACTTTAGTAAAATCCATTAAAAAATTTAAAAAATGTATTGTCATGATTCATTTAGATGAACCTTTTGAACCAGATTTTAATTATTTAAATAAACTCTGGACTAGTCCGGAAAACTCTATTGAAAAAAACAATGGTATATACAAACAAAGATATTCTCTATCTGAAAGAATAACTTTTAGAAATAAATAGTTTAGTGATATGAGAAGGTTAAAATTTAATATAGAGTTTTTTTAATGGTTTGAATACACAGGAAAATTACACGACCAAAATGAGTCGTTAGAAATACTTATTGGTAAATGGTATACCACTAATAATAAGGTAGTTGAATCTAAAATTCCTCCTTTAGAAGAAATTGACACCTACAAATGGTAGAATTGTTACTACCTTACCTTTTCAAATAAATATAAATAACACTAAAGAAAGTAGAACAATTCCTTCCTACAAGGATAAACTAAAAATCTAGAAACTCATCTAATATTTAAATTACCAGAATTTTCTATGATTAAATTCCTAGAGTTTCAAGAAAATTTTGAAATCACGAATAATCTTATTAATAAAAACTAAAATCCGATTAAAAAACAACTAATCCTTTATTCAAAAGCAATGATAATAATATTAATAAAATAAGCTCTAATTATCCTACAAAAAGAATTATTCTTTTCCTGATTTACAATACGAAGAGAATGAGAGTTTATCTCATACTTCGCATTCGGAAAACTAATTAGCTGAATGGAATATTGATGGACTCATAGAATGTCAAATTTATAATGAAATAGGAATAATCATTATGGCATATGATGAAATTACCTACTATAATTACAACTTGATTACCAACACATTAAAGGATAAGTTTAAAAGAAAAATCCGTTATAAACTATTAACCTATGGTAATCTCATAAGTTTTATAATTATTACTAGAATAGAAACAAGTATAAAACCTAAAAATCAATTAAAGAGGGTTAAACATCGTCATAAAAATTATAATGATAAACACGACGAACCCCAGTATTACAAAAGAAAATCTAGATTAGTTAATAAAGACATTAATGCGTGTTGGAACTGTGGAAAACACGGATACCATGTGAAGAATAATCAGGCCCCTAATAAAACGAAGGATACGTTAAATAGGTTAGAACTAGAAGATGATATTATAAATAAATTATACTCGATTCTTAATAAATATCACACTAGTTCCAAAAGAAATTATAATAGAAATAACCAACTTAATATAAAGGATAATTCTAAAAGTAATAATTCAACATACGGTGGATGTAAGGGTGCGGATTGCACCTATCAGAACATCTCCATTATGTTGCTGACTTTATTCCTAATATTAGACAAGTTTGTAAGCCTCTTTGTCAGCTCCTTAAAAAGAATCCAGAACCTGGGGATTAACCACACTAGTGTAGTCCAAAAAATAAAATTAGTAGTCCAAAAACTCCCATGTCTAGGTATACCACACCTAGAGGCCCTTATGATAGTAGAAGCAGATGCCTCAGATATAGGGTATGGAGGCATACCTAAACAAAAAATTTCCATAGGGATCCACTGAAAAATTAGTGATATTCACCTTAGTAGTTTGGCATGATACTAAAAAAATTATAGTACTATTAAAAAAGAAATCTTAGCTATAGTATTATGTATTAACCAAATTTCAAGATGATTTAATAAATAAAGAATTCTTATTAAGAGTCAACTGCGAAGCTACCAAAGATATTTTTAAAAAGGATGTTAAAATTTGATTTATAAATATATATTTGCCAGATGGCAAGCTTTAGTATCTCGCTTTGATTTTGAAAAAGAATTTATAAAAGGAGAAAATAATTCTCTACCCGACTTTTTGACAAGAGACCTTTTATAGGGAAATAATGATACCAGTATTACCGGGAATAAGGCCCCCGAGGCTCCCACTACAGACCTTCAAACCGACCAACTTGGTTCTGATACCAATGGAGGGGACGGTCCATGTTTCGGGACGGAATCTTAATGAAAATTTGGCAGAGCAACGGAAGGGAGCAAGAACAATCAAAATCAAAACTTAAATAAAGATAAGAACAAAAAGGCAGTACACAAACTTAAAACAAAACATTAAAATTTAAAACATACTAATAACCAATTATAAGTAGAGAAAGTTTATACTTACAAAATTTTATTGATTTAGAGAAGTAAAGAACATGGATGGGAGAATGGAAAATTTAAAGAAAATGGAGAGAATTGTAGAGAGGTTTTAAAAGTCAGTAAGATTTTGAATGCCCTCTACTGATACAAGTTGAGAACCTTGAATAGGCCTCAAAAGTGCTGACTAATCTAACTTATTATTCTATCTATTTTACATGTGTGCACATACTAATATACAGTATTATATGAGAATCCTTCAACAAATCTCCTATAATACCCAGCGAAGCCCAAGACACTCCTTATATGTGTCGGAGATGTGGGTCTAGGCAAACTCTCCACTGCTTCTATCTTCTGAGTGTCAACTTCAATACCCTCACATAAACAATGTGGCCTAGAAACGCCACAGACTTGAGCCAAAACTCACACTTGGAGAACTTGGCATACAACTTCTTATCTCTCAGAGTCTGAAAAACAACCCTTAGGTGGCTAGCATGATCTTCTCCATTCCTTGAATAAATCAGTATGTCATCAATGAAAATGATGACAAACAGATCCAAATAAGGTTTGAAGACTCGGTTCATAAGATCCATGAAAGATGCAGGTGCGTTAGTCAAACCAAAGGACATAACCAGAAATTCATAATGCCCATAACATGTTCTAAAAGTTGTCTTGGGAATATCACATTCTGTAACCTTCAACTGAGGTCAATCTTGGAAAAGAAGGAAGCACCCTGAAGTTGATCGAAGGGATCAGCTATCCTTGGAAGAGGATATTTATTCTTGATGGTCACCGTATTTAACTGACGGTAATCTATACACATCCTAAGGGATCTATCCTTCTTCCTAACAAACAAGATTAGAGCGCCCCAAGGTGAGACACTTGGTCGGATGAAGCAACCCTTAGGCACTGCTGAATTACGAGCCCACTTTATGACTGGCTCATTTGGACTCTAGAATTTGACAACTCGAGTTATGCAATCTATTGATGCATAACAGGCATTGAGCCAGTCCATACATATAATGACATCAAAATTCACCATGTCTAACTCTATTAAATCAGCCATCGTACTCTTGTGATTGATGAAAATAGGACAATCACGATAGACACTTTTCGCTAGAATAGACTCTCCAACAGGTGTAGAAACACCGAAAGGTTCACAAAGCTTTTCAGGGAGAATTCCAAACTTATTTGTAACATAAGGAGTTACAAAGGATAAAAGATTGGGCGTCGTTGCTCGGATTTTCACCACCTTGCTTATAATTAGGGCATTCTCTCATGAAGTGACCCTCTTGACCACACTTGAAACAACCTGTTTGACCATCACGACACTTGCCAGGGTGGATTCTACCACAACAGAACTCCCATTACCCCTTTGTGCCACACTACCTTAATATTGGGCCGGTCTAGCATTGGAGTGTTGTGAGTTATACTCACCTCTGTTTTTGGGCCCAAGTGCACTAGCAGATGATGGTGCATGCCCCTCTGATTTCTGGAATTGTGGTCGGCTCGAACCACCTTCCGATTGGCCAGACTCATTCCAGTCTTCGCCTTTTTGTTGCGGTATTCTTCTCTATCCTTCATCTTCTCTTCTTCAACTTGTTGAATGTATACCATCAGCTTGGATATATCCATGTCACCTATCGACATGGCATCCCTACCTTCCTTGCTTGAAGCACGACCAAACCTTGCAACAAACAAACTCATTCTGCTCCTCATGTCTTTCACCATCTCCGGAGCATAGTGAGATAGCTGGGTGAACTTCAACATATATTTATGAACACTCATGGAGTCTTGTCTCAGAGTAAGGAACTCCCTCACCTTGGCTACCTTTAGTTCACTGAAAAAGAACCTCCCCAAGGCTTCCTTGAAGCAATCCCAACTTGGATATGGTGCATCCTCAGCCCTACCATCCTTCCATTGATCGAACCATGTTCTGGCCACACCTTTCAGTTGGTATGCAGCCAATTCAACCCTCTCAGCATCGGCCACATGCATTACCTCGTACACCTTCTTCAACTCCTCTGTGAATTTCTCCGGATCTTTAGTAGTGTTTGATCCGCTGAAACTATGGGGATTCATCCTAAGGAACTCACGAATTCTCGAAGTATCCTCCCCTTTCTGTCGGCCTCCTCTCTGCTGCCCGACTTGGTAGGTCACAACCTGACTCAACATCTGGATAGCTTCCCGAATTCAACATTGGTAACCTCTCCTTGAGGTTGTGCCTCCGGTGCATTTGGAACCTCTTGTTTCTCAACATTCCTTCGTGGACGACCTCTGACTACTCTTCTTGGAGGCATGATGATCTGAAAATACGTGTAACCATGAATCAGAGGGAGACTGTTAGATATAAACTCTTGGCACGACAAGTGAAACATTCTAAATGTCGCAGCCTCCTAATCATAGATGTGGCGCGCTTCACACCGATAACTAAGACTCTACTGACACATCTTCATAGACTCCCTAGGACTTCTAAATTCTGTTTTGACATGAGTAAAACATAATAAAAGGAAAAGTACGTCATGTCATAACTTTGGCCAAAATGGCATTTGAGTCTTAATAACCGAAAACAACTCCAAACTGAAATACTATAGTCTACGAAGCCGCTAAATTGTGTAGAGAGGGATGTCGAGACAGACCCCACAACATCCTAAAAACTAAGCTAATATAGAAATGAAAAGGATGTCTTCCAGAATGCAAGGAGGCTCACCACAAACTCTGAAGCTCAATTTGGATCAACGAAGGGTTGTGTGCTGATCCTGGGTACCTGCGTCTGCATCATGAAACGATGCAGGCAAACTATCATAAGTACATTGAATGTACGAGCATACGAGATGGAGATCTAAACAACGACTTAAGCTTGAAGGTATTATGTAACACCCCGTATCTAAAACAAACCAGAAATCAGCTTTTCAAAAATCTACAGGTGCAATCGATGGTTACGATTGACGGACCGTAGCTTGACCCATGGCCCGTACTGCTCATCCGTCGTTTGAGACTGAAGCTCTCCCAGGACAAAGCCTAGAAAAACTGACCAAGTGTCGATCCACAGACAGACCTATAGTTCGTAAGTCAGACTGTTGTCCATAGGTTGTGTCCGTCGATCAACACCCTATTTATCCAGCCTCTGACAAGAACCACGATTGACCAGTACGGTCCATAGATGGACCTATGGACCATAGGTGAAAATTAGCAGACAGTTAGGGGGGGAAATGTTGTTGGTTCAACCTCAATTGATCATAACTCTTAACACAAAATTAATTAGGTGTCCCATAACCTATGAAATGATAGATAATTTAATTAGCTTTCCATATCCACCGAGTTTAATAAAATCAGACCTGCGAGTAAAAGTTATGCCCATTTTATTAAAGGCATGTCGAATAGACCCAACCTACTGACCCAAACGACGCACCGTCAATTGAACGACAGCCCGTCAGTTCAGGTGGTCGTTTGGTCCAACAACAATTAACTCAGGGGTCTTTTGGTCTTTTCCCACTTCGTTTAAACCTAAGATACATCATTTTGACCCTAAACCATCATATTTTTGTCAGTTTAAGCCTAGAAATATAACTATAAAACTTACCTAAGTCAAATCACTAAATCAAAACTTAGAAAATTAGAAGCAAGAAAGGAGAAAAAAGGTCAAGAACCCTAGTTCAAGAATGCAACAAGGTTCCATTAGTTCCAGCCCCAAAATCTAAATATTTCTCCGTGGATTTCATCACTAGGCATGTGAGATTTTACTAGTGGATTCCTTTCACCCATTAGGTCCCTAGTTTTCAATCAGATTCTTGACTCATTAGACCTAGGTTTCTAGAACTTCAGCAGAACTTCATGAATTTATTAGCTTTATGTTCCAATCATATTATCATGTTACTACTCAAATTATTGCATGAATATCAAAACCCTAGCTATGTATTTCTTTAATTCTTGAATTACACATAGTAGGTCAAATATTTTAGTTACCCAATTAGTCCCAGAACTACTAGCCAAGTAGGTTGTAAGTCCCCTGTCACACCTTGAATCCCATTAAGATGGACAGGCCCGAGAGAACCAACTTGAAATCTGTTCTTACTATGCATATAAGTATAACAATCATGACAAGTTCACAAAGGGCGCAACAATTAAAACCAACATAAGTAGACCCAAAAAGTTATATACAAGACTTGGCCGTTGAGCCCACAACTCCTTAAGACATAAATGATCCATGTACATACGTCTACAAAGCCTCTAAAAAGATAGAAGACCTAGAGTAGGTCGGGACGGATCCTGCCTTACCCTTAACTACGATACAATACCAAATTTAATTTACCAAGGACTCAGTAAAGCTCCAAATCAACCTGGAGCTCACCAAAAGTATTTGAGTGTCGTATGCTCCTACTGAGGAGGTTTACTAGCTGGAGTACCTGTGCCTAAAGCATGAAATGCAGCACCCCCAGCGAGGGACGTCAGTATGAAAAAATGTATTGAATATGTAAGGCAATATAACAAATGTAATACGAGGGCTCAAATGAAACCAAGTATCAACATATGAGTGCATAAATCAGGAGAAAAGACCACCTTTGCTTACGTGAGATCATGTAAGTTAAATTGTTTTCTTTACTTTTTTGTATGTATTCTTTCTAGGGCATGTGATACAAGTGACCAGCTGATCAATGGTAGAAGAGGATGACCCATGCTAGGCGTATTAACCCCTGAGATGAGGTCCTCATAATTACAAAATTTGGGATCGGCTCATGCTAGACTTTCGCCCCTGAGCTGCCACCCTTCTATATCAATAGGGATCGGCCCATGCTATATTTCGCCCCTGAGCTGCCACCCTTATGTACCAGTTGGGATCGACCCATGCTAGGCTTTTGCCCCTAGGCTGCCACCCGTAATTATATAGATTTCTTCACTTAGATTCTTTAATCTTTGAGATTATTGTTTATCAGTTCATAACTCTTTTGTGATTGTGCTTTGGACAATCTTAACTCTTTTGAGATGTTATTTTTGTGTTCATAATCATTTTGGAGTTATAGAAGTACGACCAGTAATAGAAGACATGAAAATAATACTTCAAGGCAATAACAACGACATAAGGAGTTATGTAACATCAACACATTACTTTAAGAGTTTAATGACACAATTGACTTCAAACAACAATGAGGAGGATTCACCAGACTTGCTTTTGCAAATACCATTTCTATTCCAGCACATGGAGGGATAATTCCACAAGTATAAAATAGTGAACATATAATGAAGTAGTTCTATGCACTATGTTTCCTATTCTATGTTGCCACTATGTTTCCTATTCTAGGAATAGAATTTATTAAATTCACTTCATTGGTAATAATCGCAAGTATCAGAATTCATGCAAAGGGATATAGAATAAAATAGCCCTACATACCTTATCCTCTGACCGATATAATTATCACGATTCAGCCTCCCCTTTTCAGTTTTAATCTATAATTTAAGTCATGGTAAACTAAAACTAGCAGCTATCACACCGTGAGCCTCATAAAATAGTAGCTAACTTTGACAGATAATGAACCCATCCAGCCCTCATCATTCTATGTCCACACACATACATTATATATCCTTTCCCCAAGATCAACCAAGCTGCACAAACAATAACACACATAGAACAGCCCCAAATTATTGAATTCACCACCCCCTTAAGTTCTTCACCCTAATTCCTCACTCAAACTCATACACAAGGAAGACAAATAAATGGGGCAGTCACCTTACCTCAATTTCTGCAACTTCTCCTTATAACTCGAATTCTTCTAGAACTTCAGCTTCCCTTCACACTTAAACCAAAAAAGAAGAAAAGGGTCTGTTAATAACTAAGGAAGTGAGCATTAGCTTCTTCACATTTTCTGCTTTTGTATTTATATTTGAGCATGAATAACATGTTTTTCTAAATCATCCCCATGGGAGAATTAAGCAAAATCCAAGTGTTTTCACTTACCTTGATTTGCAGATATGAGGGTTTCTTGAAGAACCTAGAACAACTAAAAACTGTTGTTTTAATCTTGAAGAGAAAAGAGAGAGAGAGCTGGAGATAATTATCAATATTATGTGTTAAAATGGGTGAAGAATATCTGCTCGTATTGGATATATATGGAGCTTTATTGACCACAAAAATGTCCTCTATAACCTCCTTTTTGGGGTCTATTTTCAGCCACTAATTGGTTAAATAAGTGATGCACCTGATTATGCACATCAAGCAGCTCGAAAGGTCAAACTAGGTGATGCACCTAATTCCTTTCACTTGGGCTTTATCTATATTAGGCCTTGGTAGATTTGGCTGCTGGGCTTTCTTTCATTTTGATTTTCTTTTAATCGGTTTGGGCTTCAAGTGAGCCCGTTACTATAATTCTAAATCTGGTCCATTAAGTTTGAGCCCTTTAACAATATACATACATAGCTCAAGTAGGTGATGCAGTTGCTAGCTTAATAAATCCAAGCAATCAGCTCAATTATTTTATTCCATTTTATGAATATTACATCATTTTGCTTCAACTTAGAACTTAACTTTCAAATTTTAAGCTCAATTACCACCTTAATATCTCTAGTTAAATACATCCGGCGGAGTCAACTTACACTAAACACGCTGAAACATGCATGGCAACATACATCACTTTCCGGATAGTTTAAATCAACACTAATCATATAAGAAACATGGTCCCTCACCTATACTATAAAGCCAGCAGTATCAAAAGAATAGAACAAGCATATGTGTAAGACGGGCTGTTACATCCCCCCTCCCTTAAAACATTCGTCCTCGAATGTTACCATAGTTATCCAGCCCAAACAGATTCAAGCCTAAGTTAGTACTACTATTAATCACATAATACATATAGACGTATACCTACTAGTCGGCATATAAACTAAGAATTTTCATCTTTTTCTTGGATCTGAACGAGATGAGGATACTTAAATTTCATTGCTTCTTCCGCTTCCTATGTAACTTCTTCTACTTGTTGGTTCTTCCATAACACTTTTACAGAAGCTACCTCTTTATTTCTTAACCTCCTAACTTGTCGATCCAGAATAGCAATGGGTACTTCTTCATAAGTGAGATCTCCCGTAACATGTACATCTTCAGTAGGAGCAATACGAGATGGGTCACCTATGTATTTTCATAGCATTGAGAAATGAAACACTGGATGAACTTGCCACACCCCAACCCTAGGTGAGGCAGACAAGTACCCTATGAACACATGTTTTACAAGTAACCTATGATGAGAAAGTAAACTATTATGCAGATTACTGATGAAAAGTTTTATATACAACACATGCATGTGACAAGTGAAACTATGAATATAGATGATAACTTTATAATGTCTACAAAGCCTCTATGGAATCCATGCTATGAAAATACGCATAGTAAAGATTCGGCAAAGCCCCTAATCAACCTGGAGCTCACCAACAACAGTTGAGTATCATGTGCTTCTACTGGGGAGATCTAGTTTTGAATACTTGTAACTGCAGCATGAAATGCAGCGCCCAATAAGGGACGTCAATATGAAAGAATGTACTGACTATGTAAGGTATAATACAACCATATGCTGCATTAGAGCTCAAGTGAAACCAAATACCAATAGATAAGGATTAGAGACCACCTTTGCCTATACTTGTGGAATTGTGTATGTTACATTCTTTTTTTTACTTTTCTGTGCGTTATAAATTTTGTAAGTCATATGATACAAATGACCAGATGATACAACCATATGCGGCATTAGAGCTCAAGTGAAACCAAATACCAATAGATAAGGATTAGAGACCACCTTTGCATATACTTGCGGAATTGTGTATGTTACATTTTTTTTTTTACTTTTCTGTGCGTTATAATTTTTGTAAGTCATATGATTCAAATGACCAGATGATCTGTGGTAGGAGTGGATGAACCATGCTAAGCATTTTAACCCCTGTGATGTTGTCCTCCTAATTCCACAAATTGGGATCGCCCCATGCTAGGCTTTCGCCCCTGAGCTGCCACCCTTCCATACCAATTGGGATCGGCCCATGCTAGGCTTTCTCCCATGAGTTGTCACCCTCGTATACCAATCATGATCGGCCCATGCTAGGCTTTCGCCCCTGCACTGCCACCCTTCTATACCTATTGGGATCGACCCATGTAGGCTTTACCTTGGGCTGCCACCCATAATTATACAAATTGCTTCACTTGGAACTATGAACCAGTAGAAGACATACGAGTATGGACTAATGAAAATGACGTGGGAAGCAAATGTGACACCGACGTAATAATCCTTCTATGAATGACACAGTATGCATTTTTGACATCTCAAATTGAAGCACATATCAAGTGAAGACGTATATAACTTTCAGCAAAGAGATCTGAACTCTATATTATATTAAAATACTCACCAACTAATATCAAAGACAAAGTATATATGAATGTGGAACCAAGGAAGAACGTGGACAGATTCAACCTAAAGACTGATACATATTCCAAGTAAGTACATACACATAAATGTACAATAGAGAAAGTAGACATCTTGTGAGGTAATATAATAGTCTAACACAATGGGAGTAGTAACCAATAAAGGGAACACATGAACATGTGAAAAGATGACATATATGATTGAATAGACTATTGAAGCAAGTTGGCAAAATATGGGCAGATCATGTATCCATCCTATAAACATATGTAGCATGTGTAATCAAGGATCACTTTGACTTATGTAAGGGAAATACGTGCCAGGGGTACTTTGACGATGAAACAAGTTTAAACATTGCATGCTAACACTTGGTAGAGTAAACACGCACATTTAGTAACAAACTCATAGTAGTGTGCTGATTTTAATTCTCTAGAGAGTACAAACTGTATTTATGGATCAGTCACTACCAAGAGCACTTAGAAATCTTCCAAGTGTTGGATTCATGCCAAAGAAATCGGTGTAAATATGATATTCATTTTTCTTTGTCCTTTCTTAGCTTTCCCCCCAAAAAAGAGAAACTTGGAGGAATCGCCGGTTGGATTTGGTTATCCAACCAGGAAAGGCATGGGGAAATCAAATAGCCTTAAATACCTTGCTGCACAACAATGGATATGGCAATGAGTTACCATCTTCCTTTCAGATTATTTGATATACAATGGAGTAAATAATAGAACTTAATATTTGTTTCTAAACAAGTTTGGGCTACTTGATCAGACCATAACAGTAATTGGCAGTATGTAGTTCTTCCCATCCTTTTTCCCATAATCATTTTATAAGGTCCTCCGAATCCCCTCAGATTCATCACAACTTGAAAACAGTATTAATACAATGACAGGAAGTAGGCTCATGCAACACTCAATCAAGTAGTTCATTACACTTTCAATGTTCTATCCTCTAACCAGTTTTCATGACTTCTCTACATATCCAGCCAGACCCTCTTATTTTATGATACACAAAACTATCCCTAAGACTCACAATGTGGAAATAGCAATATGAACTCATGACTTTCGATCAACATCCCATGAATTCCAACTAACATTTAGACTCTCAAAACAAGCTCACAATTAAAATTAGGGGGACTCCACTCCGCGTATGTCCCAACAAGTACCTCCTTCCTAAACATTCACCAAGCTCACACCATAAAGAGGCAACACTCAACAGTTCATTAACACATACAAACTTATACAAATAATGTAAGAACAAGAGAGGAATGAAAATTTCCATAGCTTACCTTGCTAGACAGAAATCTCAATTGCCAAGACTTGGATTCTTCACGGTTTAAGTTGTCCTCTTCCCCTAACCTTGATGTTAAATCCTATTATTCACTTGAATTACTTAAGATGGAGATGTTCTTCAAATTTTTACTTTAAAAATACCTGTTTCCTTCAGATTCTAATGGTGAAGATGTAGAACAGAACTATTTGGAGCTTTCATAGCTTTCCTTGGAAGTAATTTTCTTGAAAATAAGTGATGAGGGAGAGATGATAAGTTGAGTGCTTTAGAGGTCCCTTTTGAACGTTTTAACTTAATAAATTGGAGAATAATATGGTCCTTTACTTTTAAGCAAGAAGGTGCATCACCTCCTTAGTTTCTGCCACATGATTTTAAGTAGCTGCATCAGCTACATGCTCTTTTCACTTAAATTCAATTCACTTATTCTAAGTAGGTGTATCACCTACTTGCTCCTTTTTAACTTAAAATTCAGTCCACTTATTCTAAGTAGGTGCATCACCTACTTGCCCTTTTCACTTAAAGTCCACTAATTCTAAGTAGGTGCATCACATACTTGTCCTTTTTCACTTAGAATGCAGTTCACTAATTCTGAGTAGGCGCATCACCTACTTTCCCTTTTTCACTTAAAATGCAGTCCACTAATTCTAAGTAGGTGCATCACCTACTTGTCACCTACACGCATAGTTTAGTCAAGCAAACACCTCAATTATTTTACACCATTTCCCCATCTTAGTTTCTTTACAAGATTGAAGCACTAATACGCACTTGACCACTTTGACTTTTACATCGAATACCATCTTTTACTATCCCGGTTTGAATTATTTTGAGTTCACTTATATGTATATGTGCTGGAAGGCACGTGCGGGGTATTACATCTTTAAACATATTCTATTGTCACCAGTCGCTTAGGAAATCGAGTCCATAACAATACCACAAGAAAATTTTTCTGCGACGTATACATAGAACTAGTAATGTAGAATACGGGGTTTTTACGTCCTCCCATCCTTATGGTCATTCATCCTCGAATGATGGGTGAAACTACTTGTTTGGTTAACCTAGGAATTTCATCTGGTGATTCGCGAGAGTTCCCATCATAAATAGGACTATCAAGAATCCATAGACTAATCTAAAACACGTATAGAGAAGTCTAGCATGGTATGGTTCATATAATGATAAAATGACAAATTAAACCCCTTTCTTGACCATATAATTCACTGATGATACACAAGTAGAATCATACAAATAAGGATTTTGATACACCTACTAAACTCAAGACATGCAAATGACATATGAAATGAACAAATTCTAGTAGGACTTTTGATCATAGAAGGGGACCACATGATATGAGATCCTTATGTTGATGTTTTGAATGAGGAGGGTTACTTAGGATCTCTACCATATTCTATTCTCATGTATCTTATGTTATATTCTATTATCCCTTCCCCAATACTTCAATGGAAGTTATACATTTTGAGCTTAGCTTTCGGGCCTTAACAATCAAGAATAACTATACTATCTCCCATTTTTCTTATATATGGAACGTACACATAAAATCATAGGCCTTATCTATCAGGTCAGTACTTTCCCTTCTCTTTTATCTCAGGATGCTTTTTAGAGGTGAGTCTATCTTTTAAGAACGCATAGCTTTGCTCCTATGGATAAGGCATTATGCTAAGTTATATATCTATGGTTGTGATAAAATTTACATATATCCTCAACCTTTTCTGGTAAAAATGTTCACTACATGATGATACAAGGAAGTGATTTGCAAATATGTTCAACACTCAAGTCAATAAACACAGAGGGGCATAGTATACAGACAGATAAGTCATAATGGGTATGACACCTAGGCAGATTAGCACAAAAGGGAGAGCATGATATATGTGCATTAAGCTATGGAATATAGGTGTACGCACGTATATGATTCATCAGGCGGTATGTGAGTAAATGAGCTTTAATTCATGTAGGAAATGGACTAGATGAGCACATGATGCATGAGTACTAAAGCTCTGAAATATATAATATGGAAGCAAGTAGACTGTAAGACATGTAGACATAAAAGAAATTGACCTGCGGAACACAAATCACATTGAAAAAGTGTGTTATGTCGTACGGATAGGTGGATTAACATGTCAATGAGTACAAAAATGAAATATGAGCAAGTGAGCACATGGCACATGGCCAGAAAAGCTATAAGGCATGTAATGTTTAAG